>NC_134402.1:176432274-176732274 GCF_038048845.1 Mixophyes fleayi
TGTCTCCTTGGGCTCCGATTGAAGGGGAAAGTTAATAAACTGACAAAAATGTACATTTCACAGTTATTGATGTTGGCTAAGGTCTGTATAGCGAGGCTGTGGTTGGCCCCGACGAGTCCCACGGTTAAAAATTGGAAGGCACGGGTCAATACCACCATAAGGCACGAGAGATTTGTTTATACTAGCAGACAGGCTCTGAAGGAATTTGAGAATATATGGTACAGATGGTTAGAGTCTCCATTCTATCCTATGTCATCTAGTACAGATGCTCTATCTACTTAAATGTATGGCTACCGCAGTTCTTATAATAAGTATCTGAGTCCATGTAATAAACCCTGCATGTGTAACATACTTATGTATAAGCATTTACGATGTATGATCCTGAATGAATATAGCACATTTATTATTATTATGCTTTAATGTAATCTTGTAAATTCCGTCATTTAATTCCGATATGTATGCGATTGTTTTTCTTTTCTTTTTGTTGTTTAGTATGTTTATATCTTAAAAAATGTCAATAAAAATACTGGATTTAAAAAAAAAAAATTGTGTCTCACACTACATCAGGCCCCAAGTTGGTACGTGACGCCTCACCTTATGGAATAGGGGTAGCATTATAACACACTCTAGCAGACAGCTGTGAGCTAAACCTACCTTTAATTGAATCACTGTTTTAGATCTATCGTTTATTTGCCAGAATCACAATTTGATACATTTGCTCCATAGCTTAGATTATCTGCAATTGCACAAACCATTAACCTCATGAAGGGCTTACTCTATATAGACAGGCATTTTTTTGTGACTGTGGTACACTGTTGTCACTGCAATTTGAATTGCTGTAAAAATAGAGATCACTGATCTCTATAGTGAATGGAATGTCAGGACACACTAACAATTGCTTAAATAAACAATCAGCGTTCATGGGCCATTGTCAGTGTGTTCTCCAAGTTCCCTATAGAGATCAGTGATCTCTATGTTTATCGCAATTTAATTTACAGTGAACACAGATTGCACTGAGTATACCACAGGCACAAAACAAGCATCAGTGTCTATCCACCACTGGTTTTATTTTTCTTACATGGGGTGGGGGTTTATTTTTTGTGAATCACAATTATTTAACTATTTAATACCTGTGTCTTATCCATGTGTTTATCACTCAGTTGATACACTAGTACCACTATTGTGTTGCTAAGTAAAAATGTGTGGAAATTGTTTTGTGTAGTCATAAAGAATTTAATGAATTAGGGGCCTGATTCATTATGGATCTTAAATAAAGAGGATTCTTATTTCAGTCTCCTGGACAAAACCATGTTACAATGCAAGGGGTGCAAATGAGTGTTCTGTTTTGCACATAAGTTATATACTATCTGTTTTTTCATGTAGCACACAAATACTTGAAAGCTTATTTGTACACTGAAATTAAAAGTTGATATGTGTGTGCTACATTAAAAAACAGGCAGTATTTAACTTATGTGCAAAACAGAACACTCATTTACACCCCTTGCATTGTAACATGGTTTTGTCCAGGAGACTGAAATAAGAATCCTCTTCATTTAAGATCCTTAATGATTCAGGCCCTAGATGTTTTCTAGTGTTATAAATGAGAGACAAATTAAACATGTGTTATCTATCACCTATAGTAACTTGCCTCCTCCTAGATGTTAGCAAAGACATTTTGAGAAACATTTTTTACTGAGTCGACTGCCCTTAGTGGTAGTACTTGTGTAAAATATTAGTACTTAATGAACTCCCCTTAGAAATAAACTTTATCTAATAAATAAAAGTAATCTATATTTGCACCACAAGGTGGCAGTCTGAGAACAAATACATAGATCTCAAACTGATGTGATCATAAGTACACAAGTATCACTGTAGATATTACTCACAAATGAGCTTACATTTGTCTTTATTTTTAAGTTTCAGATGCTTTTTCTTTTTCTTTTCTATCCCTCAGTAGAGCAAGAAAATCAAATTTGTATTTCTGTGCTGTTCATTCGTACCAATATGTGTCCACACCTAGATTTGTGTGTATCTTAAACTTCTGGAGAGGTGAAGAAGGGAGCGGCATGCAAGCATATGATTAGTACAGTAAGGGTGTGTACGCATGAGTCTAGCACGCCCCTTGAAGATGTGAACTTATCATACTCGGATGCATAACCAGATACTCTTCTTAGGAGGCATAACCTTTGTGGGTATCGGAGGCCTGGTATAATGATTTATGATCTTGTTGATGACAAGTTCTATTTAGCCAGTTGTGATTGACTTCTTTGTATTGACATTTCTAGCTGATAGTATTTTATTCATTATTATTGTGGTTGTATTTTATCAAGTAGCATCAATCTATTCGGAATATTTCTTTGTCAATTTCATTTTGACTACTACAGGAAAAAAGATTGGATTTACAAAGCGGTAAACAACAAATGTTGGATGTTTCTATCTCATTACATTGTATAGGAAAAATTTGACTTTCAGACTTATTAATGACACAGCCAAGATACTATTCTCCCTTGTGTATATGATAATTTCTTTACATTATATTGGTTACGAAAAAGGTAACGCTACCTTCGTTACTATTTACCCCAGTAAGCCACATCTCTACACTATCATGGGGCATATTTATATTTTAGAAGTAGAAATGCTATGTTTTGAGATTGATGTATGATCGGATGCGTGGAACTCAACATACACACATATGCACATATTTTTTGCAAAATTAATTTCACACATATGTTTGAGGTGTCCAACTCTAAACGAAAACAGCAGCATTTCACGCTAAGGACCTATTTATCAATCTATAATCCTCAGAAAACTGCAGTTTTCGAGGGAATAATATAAATAGTAATGAGGCTATTTATTAATGGATGCCAGCTGCAGATATCAGTGATATCTGCTGCGGTCGCTGCCACTTCGATCGCAAATCCAGTCCCCATAGGTAGCTTGATCCCGGTAGCTAACACCATCTGAAGGTGGTGATAGCCATTATAACTTATGGGAAGCGCATCACAGGAGAGGGATCTTTGGATCCCTCCCTTGCAGGCTTCGTGCTCTTCCCATAGCAAATTCTGCCATGCCATGGAAAGTACTCGCAAATGCGAGTAAAGTAAAATGTAAAATGATCGCAAATATACTTTACTATAGATTATTCGCTGTGACAGGCTTAGGGGAGAGCTGGCAAATATCAGCCCCGGGGGCAAGACTCGACTCAGCAGCCTATTTTAAAGGGAAAAAATGCAGGTGGCCCAGTAACCCAGCCCATGATAGCCCACTATGCCACCAGCCCAGGGGGCATAATAATAATTAATAATTTTAATAAATTGTTATGTTAATTCTTTTCTTATCATTGCAAAAAGAAATTAAAATTAACGTGAGCAATTTAAGTAGACCCCTCAATGACAAAGCTGGCTCTATCATTGTTGACAGTGACACCCACATACCATTATTTTCTGCCATAATTTGCACACCGCTGTATAGCTCTAGGTCCCCCCGCTGTATAAGTACAGCAAAGTATATTTACAAGGGCTAAAAACAAATCTATGGTGGGTGAACAAAAGATGGATTATTTAAACATATTTTATAAAAATACAAGTTGCATTTATTTAAAAGATCACTAAATATATATTTACCACCTATTAGCAACATATCGCCATTACTGTCAGTCTAAGAAAAAGACTTTATACTTGGAGAAAGAGATATCAATTATTACAATGTTGAGTCTTTAAGTGTCAATGTAACTACTACCTCAGTTACTTAAAAATGTGAAGATATAAAGCATGATTACGCCTTGCCTCATAAAAGTAAATAAAGTATATACTTTAATTAATTACATGTTAAAAACCATATCCTCAAAATAATTCATAAAAGGAAAGAGAAACTAACTTTTTTTATTACAACAAGAATAATAGTACATATAAGATCATATAGAAGGTAGGTATACCTGAAACTCAGTTTATTACAATATTGCTATTCTAGAATTCAAATGCAACACTTGTCTTAATAATGTCTATAGAACCTCCTTGTATTCAAGTATCAGTAGTTAAGTTACAAAAAATGCTGATCAACTATAAGTGGAGCATTCACTGCAAAAGTGTATCCTTTAGACCACATACTCTCTAGCGTTTGACGTGGTTTTTTTTAGTAACACAAAAAAATGCATATCAAACTTATATAGGTTTGAACTGCATTTGATGTGCATTTTCACTTGAACTTGAGAGATTGTTATATACAGTCAAGTCCATAAATATTGGGACATCGACACAATTCTCATATTTTGGGCTTTATACACCACCACAATGGATTTGAAATGAAACAAACAAGATGTGCTTTAGCTGCAGACTTTCAGCTTTAATTTGAGGGCATTTACATCCAAATCAGGTGAACGGTGTAGGAATTACAACGGTTTCTATATGTGCCTCCCACTTTTTAAGGAACCAAAAGTAATGGGACAATCGACTCAAAACCTATTTCATGGACATGTGTGGGCTATTCCCTCGTTATTTCATCATCAGTTAAGCAGGTAAAAGGTCTGGAGTTTATTTTAGGCGTGACATTTGCATTTGGAATCTGTTGCTGACGACTCTCAATATGAGATCCAAAGAGCTGTCACTATCAGTGAAGCAAGCCATCATTAGGCTGAAAAATCAAAACAAACCCAACATGTATTGTTTACAATGCATTGAAAAATGGCAAATGCACGGAAATGGAAGTAGCTGAAAATGCTACTGCAATGGAGCGCAAGTAAAGATCTATTTGTATGCATTTTACATGAATTAAAAATGTATGTAGATTGCATGTTACAAATGCTAGTAGGTATTTGGCAGTTTGGTGACTATAGAAACTGGATTACTTTTGATAAATTATATCCGTCAGTGAAAGCAAATTTTTCAAATTCATCTTCGAGCGCAAAAGAATCTTCCGACAGCCTGTGATTTCATAGGCAGAATACTGAGGGAAATTGGTGTCTGCACATAGTCAATGTACAATAAGGGTGTGCCATGTCAGGTTCGAGTGCACGCAGCAGAGCCTGGTTCAAACTTTGGTGATGGTCGCATATGAATTGCTAGAACCAAGAGCACTTGTAGAATTTCATTTTATGTTCAGTAGACATCAATAACATCATGATAAATGTTTTTCGTGGAAAACATAATGGGAACAAAGATCCCTTTTTTGTTATTGTTATTTATTTATGGGCCTGACTCATTAAGGAAAATTAAGTAAAAATTGAGTAAGTAGTATCCTGGACAAAAAAACATGTTACAATGCAAGAGGTGCAAATTAATTTTCTATTTTGCACATAAGTTAAATACTGTCTGTTTTTTCATGTAGCACACAAATACTTAATAGCTTATTTGTACACTGAAATTTAAAGTTGATATTTGTGTGCTACATGACAAAACAGTCGATATTTAACTTATGTGCAAAACAGAAAACTAATTTGCACCCCTTGCATTGTAACATGGTTTTGTCCAGGATATTACTTACTCAATTTTTTACTTAACTTTCCTTAATGAATCAGACCCTATGTCATTAACAGGTGACATTATTCATTTTTTTCTGTGCGTTCTGCTGTGACTTTATATTCCACATATGAATTGTATGTGTCCAGCAGTGTGTTGTGTCTGTCCAAAATACAGCAAGAGCTGTATATGCAAAGCGTACCTACGCCAGTATTCAACAACAGACTTTTCTTCATATCCGCTTTTTGTTGAATATGGATGTGTGTATGCCCGAATTATGTGCTTTTTTAAAAAAAAACAACAATACTTTTGTTTTGCGTGCCTTAATGAATCAGGCCCTTAGTGAATTAATAAAATCAAGTAATCCCTGGAGACCATTACCCACTTATCAGCAAAGAAGCTAGTAGTGAAAAAAATATTTATAGGTCTCATGTTATCATGCATTTATAGACTTATATCGGATGGATCATGTTGTGAAGGGGTGGAATGGTACGTAAGTAAAACCTGCTGCTTTATTTGTTATGGTAAATAGAGAACAGCCACAATGCTCTAATCCAATTAAACATGTGAAGCCAGGTGTGCCAGAGGTTTCATTTCTGAGAGAAATAAGCATCATGAATTATAGATCTTCTGCATAACTTTCCTACTTGTTTGTTTCCTTTATATCTTTGGAGTCATGTTTCCATTTATATTCCTCCTTAAGTACACTAACATGTATGACTGAATAACCACATGTAATAGGTTTGTAATTATATTTTATTCAGCCTCTTCTTAAACCGGTGGTAGTCTTCATGCCGATTACCAAAATTGTGACAACAGTTATTTAGACACTAAACTGCCGATAGGTATAATTTCGGCATGTAGGAATAGCAGACTTACCTAAAAACGGATAGGCAACCCTGCTAGAAACACAGACAGCAGAAAATGGTGGCAGTGTGATTGTCGTCACTAAAAATGGCGACAGTCATATTGCCTGTATTAAGGGGGCAATGCAAGGACCCGGCACCTGTATAATGTGCAAGCCTTAGTAAAAAAAAATGGAAAAAAATTGTGGGGGTGCTTGCTATAATCACTATTAACGCTTGGGTTAATAGTGTTTATAGGGTGGACCTTCACATTTTTATAAATTTTATTTACTAAGGCTTGCACATTATACGGGAACGGAGGGTCCTCGCATTGCCCCCTTAATACCTACATGCGAAATTATACCCATCGCCATTTTAGTGTCGAAATAACTGTTATCGCAGTTTTGGTACATAATTTGCAATTCCGTATCCCACCCTTTTAAACAAGTATTACTGCTAAGAACACGTGTCACTGACTGTCAATGTTTAAATTACTCATGCATTCCCTACTTTTTATTTTCAGTATCTGAATTTGATTTCTGTGCTCAGTGGTTGTGTATTGAGCTCTGTGCTCCTCACTAAACACTGATCCAGCTTTCCCCCAAATTAGGTAGGTACACCCATATACTATCCAGGTACCCCACACAGAGCCTGGTATTCTCTACAGACTATCCACAGACCTAAATGCCCCCACAGCCTGGCAGATACCCCTAATGATACTCATTAGTTGTGGTTGGCTTTGTGTCTCACAGGCAGCTGGCACTGGCAGTGGTGGGTGGCCAGTGAAAGGTGTTGTATAGGTGTCAATTGTATTTACGTCACTTGTTTGGTGACCCATGACGGCAGCTTATCTAATGTCACACAATGGCTGCACAGAAGACATCATCATCATCATCATTTATTTATATAGCGCCACTAATTCCGCAGCGCTGTACAGAGAACTCATTCACATCAGTCCCTGCCCCTTTGGAGCTTACAGTCTAAATTCCCTAATATAGACACACACTCAGACACAGACAGACAGACAGAGAGGGAGAGACTAGGGTCAATTTTGATAGCAGCCAATTAACCTACCAGTATGTTTTTGGAGTGTGGGAGGAAACCCACGCAAACACAGGGAGAACATACAAACTCCACACAGACATCATGTGAAATCCCTATATAGCGCTTGTAATCCCCCTTGCTTCTATCTGGAAGCCAGATGGAGTTGATTATTGCAGTCATTGGTTCCCTGGCACTGATGAGTGAGGGTGGAGTTGTCGACTGGCAACTACTGCCCTGCTTTCATCTGGTAGTGACATGGAAAATTGAAATGGTGGGATACTGGTTGTAAAGTAGTATGTTGTGCTGTCCAACACAGAATAGACTTCCTAGACATAAATTACTGTCAGTAGCACTGCAAAGGAAAAAGGATGGCCTCTTGATACTGCGACTTTAAGTGCTAATATGCAGCAAAAACTTTGAGAAACAGTATGTCCTGCTACTTCTAGAAAATGACAACAGTAAGCATTTTTCTATACATGTATTTTGAGTCTACAGAACATTGAAAAGTGCTTTCAAAACCTTTAGAAAATAGATATTTTTTTAAGTTCTGGCAGCTTTGTTTTCTTTTGTCCATTCAATTAGTTAATTTAGGTAACCCTATGCTTCAGCAAACATTAATTAATCATAATTGTGTCTGGCTGGTACAGTGCAGATAAGCACGATTTACATTTTTACTAAATTTGAGTTTCGGCTTTAGCAGTTGAAATTAATGAGATTTGGCAAGCGTACATACCGTTTGTTGATATCCTGTTTTAACTTTGCTACTGCTAATTAAGACGTTATTATTGTACAAGATAGCCATATGTTTTATTCCACACAGTGCAGTATGTACAAAGCAAAAACAAAAAATAGATTAATGATGCTCTATTATCCCATCAGGTGCTTTTGCTGTTGGTTTTAGAAATATTTTGTACATACCAGGACTGAATAGTTGAAAATAATTTTTGTGATGTTAAAATTGAATCTAAACTACTCACTAGTAATGATACTACTCACTGAAAATGATAGAATATCCTAACCACTTATTTATCCTTACTTATATTCTCTCACACATACTTACCTTTTCTCATCATCTTCGCTTCTTGCCATCCACTGTTCACGTCTGCTTACCCTCTTTACCAAGGTCTACTGATTTATCACAATGTCTTCACCTCCTGTCACCTAAGACTTGATACAGACACAGTAGATAGCTCTGGTACTGAAATGTAACTAACTTTTATATCTGATATTAGAATGGCGTTAAAGGATGTGCTCGGAAAAGAAATCCTCTCACTTTAAGATATCGGGATCAAGTATTTTGTCAGGCATGAAAGGCTGTTTTCAAGTGGTAGGTGGTACTTTTGTAAAAGCTTCCTGTATATGCCCAGGGCCGCTGAGAGGGGGGGGGGGGAGCGGGTAATAATTACCCGGGCCCAGCATGCCAGGGAGTCCGGACCGGGCCCTCACTGCCCATATTTTTTTTTATATAGTTTCACCTTCATTTTTTCTCTGTTGCAGCTTTTTTTGGGGGGGGGGGGGGGCGGTTTTGCGGGTGGGTTCGGGGCTCAGTTATTTTGTTGGTGGGGGGAGCAGGGTAGTAAAAAAAAATATATCTACTCACGTGATCGCGGCGCCGGCATCCCTCCTCCTCCCTCCTCTCTGCTCTGTTTACACTGAATGTCGGGCGTGACGTCATCAAGTCACGCCCGACATTCAGTGAGGAGCAGTGCACAGAGGACCAAGAGAGAAGACAGAAGAGAAGAAAGAAGCTAATAGAAACCTAAGTAAATAAAGGGAGGAAAGCAGAAAAGTACAGTATGAGGGAAAAGGGGGGAAAGAGGCACAGCAAGAGAAAAAGGGGGAGAGGCACAACATGAGCAAAAAGGGGGAAGAGAGGCACAATAGTGGGGACTATTAATTTAAGATGGGGTGGTTTGGGGGCTACTGAATGTGGTGGTGAGTTTGGGGAGAATGAGGTCTCTTTATTAAATTTGTCTATGAATTATTTAACGGCAGTGATGTTGCGGAAAATTAGGTATATTTCTGAAATGTAAATACTATTAATTTATTGCTGGGGCTGTTTGTAGGGAGGCAAATAGGTTTATTTATTAAATGTGAATACTATTATTTTAATATTGGGGCTGGAGGAAGGCCTAATTATTAATCATGGGTGGTATCGATTTAACGCGGGGGCTGGCTGTAATTTTCTTAATGTTCCCATTTTTTTTCCAAATAAGGGCCCCCAACATTCCAGGATCCAGACAAGCCGCAACTAAAGAAATCTGCAGCTACAGGTGGTGAAAGTGAGAAGAACAGGTAGGAGAGAGCAGCAGAGTCTGTGAAATGTTGTGATTCTAGTTCTGCATACGACTGCCTTCTGTAGGGCAACCATAGTGAGGTAATGATAGATTTTGTATGTATATCTTAAGTTATGTATGCATATTTAATTTCATCATAATACTATTACTCTGCATTAAAGAGGTCCCAGGGGTCCTATACGTTCCAATACGTGACAAGAGCGGATGGGTCATTTTTTTCATAGGGATTTTTCCATTTGATTTGAACTATATTAAATCCAGAAAGTGGTCAACAAGGGTTTAGGCTAGGGTTTATAATTCCATTAAAGGTCATTTTAAATTTGTGAGTGTGTTATGTATTAATTTTTACTTTTTTGGTATCATGGGCAATACGTCACTATATAAAGTTAAATGCAGAGGCATGTCCTTGCTTTATATTAAGACTGAAAACATGTTATATCAATGGTATATATTTTTAAAGTGTTCAGCTGTGAGTACATTATCTCAAAAGATCAGTATTCCACCAACCAGCTACAGTATATTCCTTGGCTTAATCACAGACCTAATATAACTCCTTAAGAACCAACACCAATTCAATATGATTCATGACCTGTAACCTTTGAAGGACACAAACAAATTTGTACAATACTAACTCTGTGAAATTACACATGTTGTATGCAGTAATACAGTACTACTCATTCGGGTTGTGTATGTTGCCAATTGATCTTGTTATCCACCATGCACTTATCAGATACTGTGTGTTTTGGGTCGTTGTCCTTAAATAGATGGAGGCCAGATTAATAATAGCCTCTCACTCATAATATCAATGTGTAAGTTTGGTTTGTGTGCAAGTAATGATCTTTTCCTGGAAAGTAGGCTTTGTCAGTATACCTGCAGTACATTGTAAAAAAACAGTGGAATGCATTAAGTATAGCATGAATATTGTGTGCTACATCTGTAATTAAGCATGATTCAAATAGTATAGTAAGTGAAAATGAGATATACAGTATTGTGCATTTTCAATACTTAGCAAGGATCCTCCACCCTTACATGAAATGCCAAGCCAAACATGCTCTTTCAGTGGATGTTTCAGACTTCGCTTCATAAGGACATGAGCATGTTTTCATAATGCCACCTTAGAGAACCTATCAGATGCCATGGACATTTTGTGAGAACGGTCGACGGGTTGGGGAACCAATCAGTGCTCCCTGCCCAGCCAGTGAAACAGTGGCGTCGCCGCGAGCCAAACCGGGAGCTTAATGATGCGGCGGCGCGCTGACGTCATCAAGCGCTGACGCGCCGGCGTCTATTTAAGACGCTTGCTTCGGCACCGGGATGGTCAGTCGACGGCGGAGATGGAGGAGAGCAGACCTCGTGGGACTGCGGCGGAAGAAGACAAGACCGGCCGGCAGCAGAGACAGAGAGCCCTTGTCAGGGCTGAGAGCTACTCTGTCTATTGAAGACCAGGTGGTGGAGAAAAGGGGAGAGGAATCCCGGCTGCTGTCCCTGGAAGGCCAGAAGAGGATGCAGAGGTAGCCAGAAGTATCCCTGGAACAGGTAAGGCCCCTGGGGCACCACCTCTCCCGGGCCCGCACCTGCACTCTAGACCCTCTCTGTAAGCTGCCATCTTTTCCCGGGCACAATGAGCCGCATTCCAGGCATTAGGCCTGAGCTGCAGTTAGGGGTGACCACTGTAGGTTATTATTGGGCTTTAGGCACACTGGGTAGGTAAGGGGCTCAGCCCCACCATAGGGCACAAGGCCCTTAGTCCGTCTAGGCCTTATGCCCATGGTCTAAGTAGGGGGCTCAGCTCCACCACAGGGCACAAAGCCCTTAGTTAGGTTTGGGCGTTAGGACGCCACCAGGTACGGGGCTCGTCCCCACAAGGCCCTCAGCCAGGTAGGCCCTTTGGTAGGCCAGGGCACTAGGCCCATCTTTGGTCTAGGGCACGCAGCAGGCTCTGTATAGAGTAGGAAGGTATTGTGTGGGCATTGTATACTGGATTGTTGGGGCATTGTGTACTTTATTGTGGTGGGCCTGGTGGTACTGGATTGGTGGGTGCATATGTAGGTTGTGGGGTTGGGTTGCGTTTCCTCTCCAGGAGCAGGAAGTTAGCGTCCCATTGGATAGAGGCTCGGCTCTGGCTGCATGCTAGGCCTGGAAGGGGCAAGGAGAACGGGCAAACCACCACACCAGAGAGAAGCCACCCAGTAAGTCCCGTCATACCCGTAGGTTCCAGCAGTAGTGGTTGGGTTCCTCACTGGCATTGCAACACAGCCCTTGTGAGTTCCGGGGAGCTTCCCGCGGTTCCCTTTGGGTGCCTGTTCTGAGTTACAGCAGGTTAGCCTCACGGTTCCAGGGCAGGCCGTGTCTCGTGTTGTAAGGCGGGGTTCACCTGAGTTCCGGCAGTGCACTGATGGTTCCAGGTGGAAAAGTTCTCTGTCCCGAACACTTGTAGCCCCCGTGTCCAGGCCAGAGTAACACAGGGTGACGACAGGCGGAATCGAGCAAGTGTCTCCGTTCCCGGTCGTAGCCCCGGACAGCCCCTTCCTTTCCCCCCCGGGGGTACGTCTGTCTCGCTTTTGTCTTGACTGCAGGAAGAGGGGAGCGAAAGCCACGAAGGATGGGGGTGGAATTGCTGCAGCCAGAGAGAGTAGCCCCTTCCTTATCAGTCCCTCGGGATCAGGTGAGTACTTTCAGTGGGTAACGGGGGAACCGCCCTGGTTGGTAAGCGGGGTAGGGACCCTCACAATTTCATCAGTGAAAATGACATTGCTGAATGTTTTTTCCACTCTCCGTCCTTAGACAAGTCTGTTCAACTCTCTGTTCTTTGTTCACATTCTTGCTTATCAGATGCGTTTATTTTAACAAATAAATACAGTGGACTTTATTCAAGTCCGAACGCAAATTGACCATGATTTACTTGTTTAAAAAGATTATGCAACTTTTGCATAATTCCTCCTGTAATCAAATCAAAGTTTTTCTTAAGATACATTACGATTTGAATAGACTGTATAAACAGTACATTCTGTAATCATAGAAACAGAAATTATACTAAAATGTGCACACATGTGTATGTACAATAATTTCACATCAGTACACATAACATTTGTTTGATCATAAATGAAAATAATAACTGCTAACAATATAATTAAAAAACCCACAAATATAATCCATTTTTTTTTTCTTAGTTTCATAAATTATTAAAAGAACTGAATAACTATTCAATGTGTACAGTGCATACAATGCATTTTGAAAATAAATATTAAATGTGTACAGTTCTTCAGTGATAGCTGAGACACACATGTGCAATTTTTTATTCAAAGACTATGATGTGTCGGCCATCACAATCATTGGGCATTTAAATCAGCCTGTAGCAGATGTAAAAGATATGGCTGAAAACAAGCATACTTACAATAAAAACACAATATTTCTCAAGTCATAAAGGATTGTAACAGTCAGATGCTTATGAATATGAATTACATGCATTTGCATTCAGATACATAAGATTGGTTTGTGTGCAGTGTAAAATCACGCAAAATATGCTATGGAAATGCTCTTACGTCTCTACTTGAATCAGGCCCAATTTGTTTATTTTTATGTTGTATCGCAATAGCCCAAACGTGTGTAATGCAAATGGTACTTAAAGGGTTTATTAAAATAAATACATAATTTACACATGCCACTTCAGCTCTTAGTCTGGTAGTGTCAGCTGTGCAATCACTTGCTGCACTCATGCAGCTAATCAATCTGCAATATCTCATTGGTTCTGCTTGCTTCATAAACACCTTCCAGTTACCATATCAAAGCTGGTGATAGTTCCTGCTTGACATAGTGTGCCTTGTATCCTGCTCTTTTCTGTTCTCAGTCTTTGACCTGGATTGATTAAAGGATACTCCGTATTCTCCTGCTCCTGACTTCAGCTTGTTAAATGGATCTGCATATATAGCTCTACCTGCCCTGATCCCTGGCTTGTTAAAGGAACTGCTGTCTTCTTCTGATCCTGACCTTGGCTTGTCTATTACTCTGCATTAACCCTTCCCAGTCTGATTTTCAGTTTACTCAGTTACCATCTTGTTTGCTCACTACCTCCTACTGTGTTCTGTCCACTCCACTGGGCAATAGTAAGATCAACAATTATTACTACTCGAGTTCAAGTTCTGGCAGCAACTGATTTCTATGGAATATATATAGTTCTTCGGAAAGGAGGCTGCTAAACATGAACATCTCATGAAGTAGTTCCAGTAGTTGAGGACCACATGTCATATTGCCCTTAACACAGGAAAAATGAGATTGTGTTCTGGCTAACGATGGTTTATGGCGACTCAGCAGCAGACAGGGAATAATGACAGGCTCACAGTACTGAACTGGCAATAATAATACACAAGATTAAAGCTGAAGCACAACCGTAGCACAGTGCTGAACAAGAAACAGGAATATGCAGACAAATAAGAAGATACACGGTGTGGAAGAAAATCTCTTGCAGTAACAGTTAATGGTAATGCAGAAGTGTCCCTGACACACTGTTTATGTAGAAGTATCTTTGATACTGATACACAATAGGAGATTGTATCCTAGTATAAATGGTGTTCACTTGAGGCAGGTATACATAAAGGCTGACGGTAACACAGTCCAAAAAGGCATGTTGAGAACTCCAAAAGAGTTGAGAACTACAGCAGCACTATTGTATTGAGACAAGCTTGGAGCACCTTAGTGTGGATGGAAGAAATGATGAACCATGAGTATGTACTCAGTATGTAACAGTTTGTAGAGCTACCGAAGAGTAGCATGCTGCATAAAAAGGAGGTGTCTGAAGACCATGTATAGTAGGAAAGCATGGGAAAACCCCTTAGACTATAAATAGAGCTTGCGGCTTTGTTATACTCATTATCGTTGCGATGCTTGTAGAGTGTACAAGCATATTTAGCATTGCGTTTTTACTGGGTTTATTTTTTTTTCAAGCATGTTTCAGTTTGGATATGCAAAATGGGGTTCCCATGACCCGAAGAAAGAAGCATGCAAGTCAATTGGAATTATAAATGGGAGGTCCTCCTGACCCGAACATCTGAAGATTGTTTACAAGCATGGACATTTGTAATTACAAATATGGGGGTCTATGTGACCCAAAGATCAGACGGTTTTATTCAAGCATGGACTTTTGGATATACAAATATATCTTAATGGACTTTATTTTGGAATACAAATATTTTTGGACATGGTTTACAATCATTTTTGGATTAAAAGTTGCTGGCGTCTTTTTTTTTTTTTTTAATACTTTCATCGCCGTTATTACCCTACACCCACCGCCCAGAGGTGTAGGAAGAGTCCTAGTGCTTTCTGCACTGGGCTGGTTATTCCTAGATAGACACTCCCTAGGGAATCCAACCCAGCACTGAATAGCCTGGGGTTGGTTTGTACCCCTGGGTACCCCTGCTGCGTGTCCCCCTGCTATAGTGCCAACCACCCCACCTGTTATGCCTAGTGCTGGTTACATGAAAATTGGGAGGACCCCACGCGAATTTTTCCCCGATTTTTATGCAACCAGCAGTTGGCTGGTAGCACTAGGGTAATTGTGCTCGGGGGACCCCACGCATTGACAGCCGTCGGAACCTGCGGCTGTATAGCCCTGCAGTGTAACAGGGATGTGTTTGACAATCTCGCATCTAGGAAGCAGCGTGTTGTATATGCCATTTTTCACCTAAACACAGGAGAGTTGGCTACACATGGGCATGTTTTAATTCTCAGTGAATCGCTAGAGATGACCAGCGATTGTGAAGATCAGAGTAAAAAAAACGCAGCTTAATACATCTGGCGACTTGGGGACTCAAATCGCGGGTCACCCGCAATTTTCCGCAATTTTAAATCGTTGAAAAAATTGGAGCTTGATACATTTACCCCTTTGAATAGCTTGGCATGTTTTCCAGAGAACAGGAATAAGTCTAGAAATAAGGGCATGTAAGGAGCCTAAAGTGATGGGTTGGGGACCCTTATTTTCCCACCAAAATTAAGTAGAGGCCATTTTTATCTGCTACTTTGTTCTCAAATTCAAAGGTGCATGTAGCATTTATAAGAATAGCAATTCCATTATGTTTAAAGGGTCCACATGCTGTGTGGCAGGTGGGGTATTTGTGGCTAATGAACTGGGCCGGGAGTGTATTGAAAAATGAGTCTCCTGAACTGCAACAACATCTGCTTTCTGGTAAGCAAAGTATTTAAGGGCCAATCTGCATTTATTTGGGGAATTTAAGACCTTGCATTTATGGATAGAAACTGTACCACTTTCATAGCTTGGCAGTATGTGTAAGGAGTTGCTGTTACATTAAGATGGGCAGAGAGTGTCTTCTCAAGGTGGTTGCTGAGGGAAAGGTGGGGAGGGGAGGACAAGCTAGAAGAGAGGAAAACACTGACTAAGTAGAAACAGAACTAGCTTCTATGAGGAAACTAAAGCTTTTGCCACAGAAAGAAAAAGAGTGGCAGAAAAAGTATTAAATGTGTTGGCCGTGGACCTTGGCCTAAGTCACACTAACATCCTCCATACGTAAGTAGGGCATAAATATTAGGTAATGTGGGCAAGCATATATCTTGGGGATAAATTTATCAAGCTGCGGGTTTGAAAAAGTAAAGATGTTGTCTATAGCAACTAAATAGATTCTAACTATAATTTGTTCAGTATGTTCTACAAAATGACAGCTGGAATCTGATTGGTTGCTATAGGCAACATCTCCACTTTTTGACTCCCGCAGCTTGATAGATTTACCCCTAGGTGTCAACTTACAAAAGGCTAAAGTATACGATAAAAAACAAAATAACTTATGCATAAGATACGTAATATGAGTTAACAATACTAAGAGGAATAACAATAATAATATAACCCATAACAGTGGAGCCAATAAGAACCATAATAATAACATTAATAAATAATAACAATAGTAATAATAGAAACAGTAAGCCAGGAGGGCTTTTAAACAATTTAAAGTTAAACATCTTTAACCTTGTGAAAGCAATGCAAGGACACAAATAGCATAATAGTCCCATAGTGGGTAGCAAAGAGGTCGTATCAACCTGAGAATACTGGCAAAACATGTCAGTCTATAAACAAGTTCTGATGCGTAGAGAAGTAATAAGTAAACAGATCTTCTGTAATGCGAATTAGTACACAAGAGAAGGGGAGACGATCAGGTTTCGGAGATTGACCATTCCATTGGTTAGGAGGTTTGGAAGGTGGCACTTCTTCTGGGATATTACAATCTTTCAGAACAGACCTTTTCCAGAAACATGATTGTGATATAAGTTCCATTTTTCTTAATTATGAGCTTAAACGGGAATTCCCATCTACATTGAATGTTTGCAGATCATAGAGCAGAGGTGACATGGTGGAAAAGTCTGCATTTTGCGAGAGTAGTAGTGGAAATATTTGTAAACAGTTTGCGTTTACCCAAAGCTTCGATGGTAAGGGAGGATGGCAGAGATGCTTTAAGAATCTGTTCCTTACTATGGAAAAAAATGCACTCTGAGTGGGATGTCTGTAGGCAAGAAGTTCTGAGCTTGCTTGGATTTGGGTTACCGGTGGATCCTGCCAAGATTGTTAGATGAGTTGGAAGGAAGCAATTTTTGGAACAAGGAGGTTGCAAATCCATAGAGATCAGCATTTGAGACCGGATCTGGTATGCCCCTTATTTTAATATTGTTGCATCTGGACCTGTTCTCTAAGCCTGTGAGTTTGTCTTTGATCGCAGATACTTTATATTGAAGTAGATGAACAGATATTAGGACATTATGGGAAAAGACAAGTTCTTCTATTTTGTTTTCAAGATGGTCCATGTGAGAGCCAAAGTCTGCAAAGTCAGATTTTATTTCTTTAATTGTGGTACCGAATTCAAAACCGTTTTAAGGGCCATCAACAAGGATCGGATAGATCTTAATGTAACAGTGCCATTAATTTCAATTGGCGGGCTGCGATCCGAGTGGTGAAACTTGTGGGAGTTGACTCACTGATTTGATAAGTGCAATTGATTGGGTTTGATTTCAAGTTGAGGATGCAGATAGAGATAACATTTTGTAGTAGTTAATGTTGTATAATTAAAAGCAATTAGCTAAACTGACCACCAGATGGCAGTGGAGCACCACTCTTAACAAGTTGTATACTCTGAAAAAGTATTGGTGACTTACTACATAGTGAGAGCAAGCTTAGGTATAGTAAAATCACAGTCCTTAGCATAAGTAAATATATTGAAATGAGTGGTTTACAGGGAGTATGGATAGATGAGATATAGAGATTTCAGCCTTGCATTTATGGTGCACCAAAGTCTCAGAAAGCTATAAACAGACTTCACATCAATAAAGAGTGAGATACACTCACAAAAAAGCAACAGGTGTTGTAGTGGTCCAGGGGATCCAGATCTTTAAGGGGGACTACTGTATCTTCTGTACCTCTAGTAATGAGCGCAGCCCTGCACCACTCCTAGCATGCTCTCAAAGGGTAAGACTAAAAAGAGGGATAGATTGCCTGAATTACAGTCTGCCGTCCACACAGTGCATAAGTGACACTTTTTGCACCCAGGGAGTCTGAGTTGGATGGATGTAGCAGAAGCCAGAAAGATGTGTGGGCTCTATGAAAATTGAGACCATAGTTTCAGAGGGCTAAGGGTAACCACATGTTGGCACCTCTTCCTCCCCTTCTAGTGGTTCTCATTCAGAATGCTTATGAGGGTTTGCCCTGAGGCAGAGGTGAGAGAATCAGCTGTTGTGGCGATGGGGACTCCCTGATGAATGGTAGAAAAATAATTTGCTGAACGTAGCTCACAAGAGAAATGTCCATTCATTATGGCTGTTGGCCCCTAACTCCCGAAAAATATCTTCTTTTGAAGGTAGGTTTCAGAGGTAAATTATGGAAGTAAGTCAAAATTCTTAAATTTATGGGCAGTTAGTTGCACAGTAACAGGATTACTTCTCTTGATAATCTTGTATGAACCAATGAACTTGGGTCCTAACTTTGTTGACTTTTGGTGAGTGTGAATGTTCTTAGTGAACAACCAGACATAACCTCAGATACAAAACTTGGCGTAACTATGATCAAAGAATTTCTTGGCCCGAATTGTAGCTTGTGACAAAGCTCCACAAACCTTCCTCCAACAGATTTCAGAGTTTCGGCAGTATCAAAATCGTCATAAAACAAGCTTAAACAGGAATGTATAATGAACAAGCTATAGGCAGAATATGAAGAGTTGTTATAGATCATTTCTACTCACAGTAGATATTCTGCTCAATCATCTTGCAAGTATAAAGTATAGCATCTCAAATACTACTCTACACTCTGATTTACTTATTCTGTTAGTTTGTGGGTGGTATGCTGATGAGAATCTGAGGTTGATGTCAAGTAGATTACATAAAACTCTCCAGAGGGGAGCTGTAAAATGAAATGAGACATTTTGCTGAATCTTTCTACCACCACCCCAATAATAGTGAAGTCTTTGGAGGCCGGCAAGTCTCCAATAAAATCCATGGATATGTTTGTCCAATGGCATTAAGTAACATGTAATGGATTCACTAAATTATAAAGAATGATTCAAAGAACTTTATTGCATGAACAAGTTTCACAAGACAGTATATCATTTTGTATGTTCTGCCTATAGGTTGGCCACCAAAGCAGTCTGGAAAGTCCTTTAGTCATCTTCCTAATTCCAGGATGTCCAGAAAGTTTATAATCGTGCAGATCAGACGACACCTTTCAACGGGAATCTGGTACCAGAAAAAGATCTCTTTGAGTTTCCGTGAGAGCTAAACTTTGGTGCTGTAATAATTTGAGAGACCTTGAGTCAGATCTGCAAGAATAATTGAAGATGAAACAATAGGTGTGTCATCAGGATTATTATCATGGTTATGCAGGGAATTTCTAGGCAAAGCAGTGGCTTTAAGATTCTTTGAAGCCGGACGTTAAGAAATAGCGAAATTAAACCTGGTGAAGAAAAAAGCCCATTGGGCTTGCATGGTTGTGAATATTTAGGTCACTGTAAAGAAGTGAGTGCCCCATCCCTTGTGATGAGATCATCACGCTTGGCAGGGGGGAGGGGTGATTAAGTCCGGTGCATGCACGTACATGCGCAGTCTGCATATGCTCCAATCCCATTGACAATCATCATCATCAACATTTATTTATATAGAGCCAGCAAATTCCGTAGCGCTTTACAATTGGGAACAAACATTAATAAGACAATACTGGGTAATACATACAGACAGAGAGGTAAGAGAACCCTGCTCAAAAACTTACAATCTATAGGACAATGGGAGTTAGAAACACAAGGGCATGTGCTATATCATATTGCACAATGGACCAGCCAGACTGCAAAGGTAAAAGTACTGAGTGGGCTATGTGTGTTGCAATGTTGGTCAGAAGGTTGTTGTCTTGCGTTAGTGTAGAGGATGGTAATAGGGTAATCTAGGGAAATTAAGATGATGGTTGAGGAATATGTGGGTTTTCAGTGAACGCTTGAAGGTTTGAAGACTAGAGAAAAGTCTTACTGTGCGTGGGAGGGAATTCCACAAAGTAGGTGCAGCCCGGAAAAAATCCTGTATACGAGAATGGGAGGATGTGATGAGAGTGGAGTAGAGACGTAGATCTTGTGCAGAACGGAGGTGTCGAGTAGGGAGATATTTCGAGACAAGTGAGGAAATGTTTGTCGGTGCAATTTTGTTGATGGCCTTGTATGTTAGTAGAAGAATTTTATATTGGATTCGTTGAAATACAGGCAGCCAATGTAGAGACTGACAGAGTGGCTCAGCAGACAATGATGAACTGTTACATCTGGCTGACGTACAATGTTCACATGTGTGATGAATAATCATACACCTGGGGATAAATGTATTAAGCAGCGGATTCTGCAAGTCGCTGATATTCGGTGACTTTGCAGAGGAATTTTAAAACAGCAATGGCTTTCAAGGCAAGTTTTCGGTCACCTCTTGTACACCTTTTTGTGAGAACCCTACATTCCGAAACCCTCTTTTTTACCTGATATCATGCCCACCTGTTCCTTTGATTCTGGGGTAACCTTTGCTTTAGACCTATAACCCTTATATTGACTGGAGTAAGGGGGATATCATACACTGGAGTTCCACCTGCTAGTGTAAGTATTTTTGTTTAGAAGTCACATTTCAAGAGGCCATAAAAATCTTCAGTGCATAAGGCAAATTTCCTTTCCCCCCCATCTTTCTCATGTTCCACCCTGTAAATGCAACACCATCGCTGGCTCAGGGATCGTGTCTTCAGGCCACGTGTCAGCCTCTTTGGGATGTCAGAAGCAGAGGTGATCCGTCGTTATTGGCTTTAACCTCATGTTATCTCGGGCATATGCATTGTGCAGAGTGAACTACAGCCTCAGCACAACATCTTGACAGCAATACCACCGCTGACCAAATTTTTGGTGGTGTTAGATTTCTGTGCATCTGGGTCACTCCAGGCCACAGTGGGTGTTGCGTCAGCATTGTCCCAGCCCACGTTTAGTCGTGTACTGAAGGTGGTGGTGCAGGATTTCCTGTTGCGCATCCATCAGCCTATCCATTTGCCACTAGATGAGGAGTTCCTTGTGCCTTAAGACAGCAGTTTTCCATCATAACTGACTTTCCGCATGTTATACGGGCAGTAGATGGCACACATAAAGCCCTGATTCCATCAGTTGGAAATTAAGCTATTTTTAGGGATAGAAACCTTTTCCACTCAATAAATGTTCAGGTTATATGTGATGCATCTCTCCAGATTTGATGCCTGGTTGCTAAACGGCCAGGAAGCAGCCATGATTCTTTTGCCTTCAGGCAATTAGGCATGTGGCACAAATTAAAACAGAGGAAAGGAGGCGCAAGGCCACATGGAAACGCATGGACGTCTACTACTACTGATTTTGAATACCCTTTGTTTTCAAATACATCTGACAATTTTTCTACTTTTACGTTGAATTCAACATCTTTTGCACAGCTTTTTCTATTGACTAATTGTCCATGTGGTATATTATTTAACTCTGCGATGGTGTTCACTGGAAATAGATATAAGAGAATTTGAATCTGGATTACTGTACATCTTTGTGTGAATCTGACCATCTTTAATATAGCTGGTCAGATCAAGGAATTTTTTTCACTGATATCAAACGTGAGATCTATATTACACTGATTTTGGTAAAGATAATAACAAAAGCTGTCAAGTAATTCGTTTTCACTTCTCCATAAAGAAAAAAATCATATATGTATCTATGCCAGGTTAACAGGTTCACCCCAAACGGATAATATATATATAGTGTGTGTGTGTGTTTTATGTATGTATTTATAAAGGTGAGCGACATTAGAACTTGTTTCCAAGTGGTAATAGAAATTAGTTTTACCTTATTAGATACTTTATTTTTAAGGTGTCTGGCTATTTCTTGTATTATGTTCGTTAGCATAGAACGGATTTGGATATTCTTAAATAGTGCGGTTATTATTAAAGATGAGCGGGCTCGGATTTCGGTAATCCGAGCCCACCCGAACAGTGCGGATCCGACGGGATCCGAGCACTGTTCGGGTACTTCCGGCCGCCAAAGGAATCCAAAACGAGGCTATGACATCCAAGTCTCGCGTCGGATCTCGCGAGACTCGGATGTCATAAATGCCCCGCTCGCGGCCGCCATCTTCATTCTCCCTGCGATCACTGAAGAGGGAGGTTGTTGAGATCCTGTGCTCTGTCCTGCTGATTAGTTTAGTCAAGTGGTGCTTTGTCCAGTGCTCTGTCCTGCTGAGTCCAGTAGTACTTTGTCCAGTGCTCTGTCCTGCTGATTCCAGTGGTGCTTTGGCCAGTGTCTGTCCTGCTGAGTCCAGTGGTGCTTTTGTCCTGTGTTTTTTTCTGCTAAGTCCATAGTAATTTTATAATTGTAAAAAAATTGAAAAAATTGAAAAAAAAAATATATAATTTTTTTTTTTAAAAAGTATAAAAAATATTCTAGAGCAATATATTCTTGCAGTCCCAAAAAATAGGTACTGCAATCTATATTACAACATTCACTGTTTCTGCAGTCCCAAAAAATAGGAACTGCAATCTATATTACTGCGTTCACTGTTTCTGCAGTCCCAAAAAATAGGAACTGCAATCTATATTACTACGTTCACTGTTTCTGCAGTCCCAAAAAATAGGAACTGCAATCTATATTACTATGTTCACTGTTTCTGCAGTCCCAAAAAATAGGAACTGCAATCTATATTACTACGTTCACTGTTTCTGCAGTCCCAAAGTGTGTGTGGTTTAGGGGTACGCTCTCTTGTGCTGCATATAATGGAGTACAAAAATTTGGAGGATAAAGTAGGGAAAGATCAAGATCCACTTCCTCATGCTGAAGCTGCTGCCACTAGTCATGACATAGACGATGAAATGCCATCAACGTCGTCTGCCAAGGCCGATGCCCAACCTCCTAGTAGAGGGCATGTAAAATCCAAAAAGCCAAAGTTCACTAAAATTAGTAAAAAAAGAAAATTCAAATCATCTGAGGAGAAACGTAAACTTGCCAACATGCCATTTATGACACAGAGTGGCAAGGAACGGCTTAGGCCCTGGCCCGTGTTCATGACTAGTGGTTCAGCTTCACCCAAGGATCTAAGTCCTCCTCCCCACCCCTCTAAAAAATTTAAGAGACTTAAGCTGTCATCAACAACACAGCAAACAACTCTGCCTTCTAAAGAGATGGCATCACAAATCCCCAAGGCGAGACCAAGGGTGTTGGTGGTTGCGAAGCCTGATCTTCCCATCACTGTACGGGAAGAGGTGGCTCCATCCACCATTTGCAGCACGCCCTCTGCATATGCTGGAAGGATCACCCACAGTCCAGTTACAGATTTGGCTAATGAAGGTGTGAATGTTGTACACCGGGAGGAGGATATTGATGTAGCTGGCGCTGAGGAGCAACTTGACGAGGAGAATGCTGATGTGGTGATCTTAAATGAGGCACCAGGGGGGGAAACAGTTGTTGTCCATGGGATAAAAAAGCCCATCGTCATGCCTGGTCAGAAGACCAAAAAATCCACCTCTTCGGTCTGGAGTTATTTTTATCCCAATCCGGACAACAAATGTATGGCCATATGTAGTTTATGTAAAGCTCAAATAAGCAGGGGTAAGGATCTTGGCCACCTAGGGACATCCTCCCTTATACGTCACCTGAAGAACCTTCATAATTCAGTGTTTAGTTCAGGACCTGTGGCTAGGACCGTCAGCAGTCCAGGGACACCTAAATCCCTTGGTCCTGTTGGATACACACCACCAACACCCTCCTTGTCAACTTCCTCCACGATCTCCATCAGATATAGTCCTGCAGGCCATGTCACCAGCCAGACTGAGTCCTCTTCAATCCGGGATTCATCCGAGGAATCCTGCAGCGGTACGCCTACTACTGCCGCTGCTGCTGGTAGTCGGTCATCTTCCCATAGGGGAAGTCGCAAGAACGCTACGTCTCTCACCAAACAGTTGACCGTCCAACAGTCGTTTGCCATGAGCACAAAGTACGACAGTAGTCACCCTATTGCAAAGCGGATAACTGCGGCTGTAACAGCTATGTTGGTGATAGACGTGCGTCCGGTGTCCGCCATCAGTGGAGTGGGATTTAGACGGTTGATGGAGGTATTGTGTCCCCGGTACCAAATCCCGTCAAGATTCCACTTCAATAGGCAGACCAGAAATATTAGTATCAGATATTAAACTATGTTCACTGTTCCTGCAGTGCAGAAATATTAGTATCAGATATTAAAGTACGTTCACTGTTCCTGCAGTGCAGAAATAATAGTATCAGATATTAAACTACGTTCACTGTTCCTGCAGTGCAGAAATATTAGTATCAGATATTAAACTACGTTCACTGTTCCTGCTATATCAAAAAAGCATGAACCTGCCCTGCCATTCAAGCCTACACAGCCACCTACGATGGCCCACGTGTTTGTGACGCCCACTTGTGTCGCCTTGCTTAGACATCCAGCTACCTCGGTGCAACCTTTTGGACTAAAAACAATATTGTGAGGTGTTCACAATAGACTGGAAATTAGTGTAAATGAATGTTATTGAGGTTAATAATAGTGTAGGAGTGAAAAAAAAACAAACGAAATATAGATTTTAGCACCTTTTCTGCTTTTTTTTAAAAAAAAAATCAGAACCCAAAACCCAAAATCAGAACCAAAACCTTTCGTGGGGTGTTTTGACAAAACAAATCAGAACCCAAAACACCTTTAGTTATTATTTCATCACAATGGTGTGTGATATTACATTGCTTAAAAACATACTACTGTTAATGGCTATTGACAGAAAATTTTAGAACAGATGGTAAGAGGTCTTCACCTATAGCATCCACCTTTCCCATAGAGTTAGTCACACTTGCAGGTACTCGGATGCCCCCAGGACTCAACTCTAGCATAGTAAAAGTTTATGTGCGGTCACTGTAGCGCAGAGGTAGGGGGCAGATAACTAGAACACAACAGATGGATACCAGGAACAGGCCAAGTGTCGTGAGTCAAAAGCAAGCAGGATAGTCAAGGACAGGCCAAATGATCAGGACTGGTTGCAAGCTGGGAGAATCAAAAAGACAAAGGTCACGAACAAGCAAACTACAAGCGAGGTCCAGAAACAAGCCAGTTAAAACAGGCATCAATCAGAGTTTGAGCAGAGTATTCATAGGAAACAGGAGTAGGTCAGCAAATGCTATGCTATGGCCGACAAGGAGACTAAGCCCTGCCTTAAATACAGAAACTGACCAATCACAGAGGGACAGAGAATACACGCTTCCCTAGATGCCCAGGAGACAAATGATTAATATCATCGCCACGCTTCCCAGCTGTAGCTAATGGCTGGGACGCTGCGGTAGCAGAGAAGGAAGAGTCTATCAGTCACCCTGGTCCTGTCCGGGACACTGTTGGCGCAAGTGACATCTCGGCGGCCAGGGCAATATCTGGTATGCAGTCAGCAATGTTTCCACCCGGACTGCCGTGGCAACGGTTCGTAACAATTACACTATGTATGTTATTTTTTTCTTTACCTTTCACATTCTATACACAACTGAGAGTTTCATCTGAGGACTACCATCCACTGAACTGTTTATGAATTAACACAAGTCATTAAATAATCTGTAAAAGGCTGGATTTAATCATTTGCTTTATATTGCTGTAGAAGGTACTGCTGTGTAGCATATGTTGATGTTATATCTGTTTTTCATTTTCAAAACTGCTCTAAAGTTTGCTTAACTTTCATCAGTCTTTTATGTCCTTTAAATGTTGACATATTTCCGTCTTTGGACACGGATGCAGGTCACCTGAATAATCATCAACATTTTATGGCTGATGGTAACATGTGACCGCTCAGGTAAATCTAAGAGTTTCTTTTCGGAAGGTTCCTCATCTCCTTCCTCACTGTAACAGGAATCCTCACCACAGTTACGGGGTTCCTCGCCATGGTTATGGGGTCCCTGGCCAAAGTAACTGAGTCCCTTGCCATGTACAGCTTGTATAATGGAAAGAAGATAAGGATATTAAAATCAAGTATGTTTTAGTCCATTACATTTCTTTTGCAAATTTCTATGTAGTTTCGTTTGTAATATTTTAAAATCATGACTTGGCAATGTATAACCGCTTGATGACATCAAAGACTATTACTAGTACATATTTTAACAGGTGTTTTGCTAATGTAGCTGCATTTATTTCTTCATAGCATTAAAGTTTTGGTAATAGTTAATGCATGTATTAGGTTATGATATTTACCTGGTGGTGAATGTTGTGTGGCTTGTGGAGGACTTTCACTGATGTTGATACATTCTACACCCTGCACTTGGTGTTTATCTATGCAGGACAATACTGTGTGTTCCCAAGGTACACGATCCAATGATGCCATGGGTCCACCGCCTGTCCCCCTTGCATGACTCCAGTTTTCCCGTATGTTGTCACAAAATAATTAGAGACCGCTACACAATCATAAACATTTTTTAACAGACAAAAGAGGTAACATTTTTTAAAAAGACCTTTATTTGCATCAACAACTCCACTTCCTGAGGATGATGTTTTGCTGCAGACACTTTGCGCTTGCAGGATATGATGTTCCAGTCAAAAAACGCAAAATACAATACAGAACATACTAAATTAGATCTGAGCTCTTAGAAAATGGCCAATCCACCTCTTTTGCTTTATATAGTGTCTGCAGAGTTGTAGTCTGCTTGCAGATGTGTAGTCTTCTGCCGGTTGTTGCATGGGAACACCCCTAATGGCATTGGTACGGCCCACCATCATCATCGAAGGAGTTATAAAAGGTACTCCAGTATGGATAAACAAAATAAAAGTATATCTGCCATTTTAGATATGGGCTTGAAGTGAACTACTGCTTATGTAACATTGTCTACACATGTTCTGCGAGCCAGCCAGGAGAATGAAGTTGCGGGAACCATGTAAAGGTTATAGACCATTTTTTGGGTCCAACACCCCAATACGTCCACAATTTAATATATTTTGCAGCCTACCTCAGACTGGGCAGCAGGTGAACTGTTCCAAGACTCCAATGCAGTGGGAGTGACCTTTGCAGGAGATAGTCACAGCTCCTTGTGGAACTTAGGAGGAGGTTCACAAAGCATAGGTTTACTATTACAAAAAAATATGAATTAAGATTGTTTCTGAACCATGTAGTTATCCCAGTATAGAAGACAAAGTATTATATGTAGTAACGCTGATTGTAATAACCTTAACACAACAAGGTAGAACATAAACTGCATACAATTTATTTTTGGTTATTCATCATCATCATCATTTATTTATATAGCGCCACTAATTCCACAGCGCTGTACAGAGAACTCATTCACATCAGTCCCTGCCCCATTGGAGCTTACAGTCTAAATTCCCTAATATAGACACACACTGACACGGACAGACAGGGAGACAGACTAGGGTGAATTTTTGATAGCAGCCAATTAACCTACCAATATGTTTTTGGAGTGTGGGAGGAAACCGGAGCACCCGGAGGAAACCAACGCAAAAACAGGGAGAACATACAAACTCCACACAGATAAGGCCATGGTCAGGAATTGAACTCATGACCCCAGTGCTGTGAGGCAGAAGTGCTAACCACTAGGCCACTGTGCTGCCCTAGGCTATTATTCCATAATTATTCCATAATAGCCTAGGCAAATGCTGCTATTATTTAAGTGTTAGATTTGTTGGGTATAATAACTGTTTGTCCTTAAATAAAACAACCCCACCACAACTGCATCTGCATGTAACTCCAAAATGTGGTCTTTTGGCTGGTACTGTGTTAACAATAGGATGATTCTTTATATTTCATAGTATAGATACTACATATACTGTATAGAGCTATAGAAATGTGGGACCAAACTACCGAAGATATGTTTCTAACATGTAATAATGGTGTGATGTTTAAATATAGTATTTTTTTTGTTCATTTGTAAAGCCACCATATGTGCAGGGGTGCACATATTATTGGAAAATATTTATAATAAATAATAGAAAAATATGTTAGCTAAATAAGAAAATACTATTTATAAATTTTGATTTGCATTTAAATTTGTTAAATGTTTGAAGTTTTATTGTTATTTATATAAAATCTATATGTTGTAAGAACTTTTGTGTGTTTGAATATTCATGAACAGCTAATGTGTAATAATAAGACATACTTGATAATAAAGGCTGTAGTAATAGTTAGCATGGAAAGTATTAATGAGTAATTAGTTTATTGCCTGGACAGCAGTGTTTTAGTACTTATAAGGGTAATTAAGGAAATGAATGTAGGTGTGTTCAGATGTCATTTGGCAATAAATACATATGTAGGAATAAAAGTGA
This sequence comes from Mixophyes fleayi, assembly GCF_038048845.1. NCBI lineage: Eukaryota > Metazoa > Chordata > Amphibia > Anura > Limnodynastidae > Mixophyes > Mixophyes fleayi. The sequence continues at coordinate 176,460,715 of NC_134402.1, forward strand.
AATTGATCCACAAAAAAATATTAATAAAAAAAAATGATACACAATTACATTTACGGCGGAATTACACATCATAAGTGATTTACTGTTGTAATTTCCTATTTTAGGAAACGTGTCGATTTGAATATGGACGCAAATACACAAATGATCTGTGCTCTTATTAAAAATGCAACTTACGTGCAAGTTGCATTCAGATTTGAATCAAGCCCTTTGTGTTTAATATGTTGTCATTTTACCCAAGTAATTTTGAAGCATATTTTTGTTTTGGAATGTGAATGTTTTTAATATGTGACCTAAACTAAATTAGTGACTTTTAAAAACCTTCATAATTTTTAAGTTTCACCTTTTCAAAATGAATATGTAAAATTAATTTGAGAACAATTAAGCTAGTTATTCAAAAAATATTTGTCAAATAACCATTGTTGGACATTATTCAAGAGAAATTATTTCTAACGCTTCTGTAATATACAGAGAGGACAAGGGAAAAAATCAGACCCTTATATTATCTGTGAAGGTATTGTACATCCTTCTGTGATTTTTTATTAATCTTTCACATGTTGTGTAAAAATAGGCAATTTGTACTCTAAACCATATGGATCTATTTTATGTGCTAACGCACCTGTCATTTAAATTATCTCAAATGAAAACAAGTCAGTAGACCCTCTGCCTCGCTGTGTGTTCCTTCTGTGAAAAATTTGTAGTTTTTCACTTCTGACCTTCATAGCTTAGGTCTCCCATTAGTGACCGTAACTGTGAACAATCTGCTGACAGCACCACTGTAAGATTCTTTATTGTCACTTAGCTAACAAGTGACAACTCAAGCAGCAGACAAAAGTCACTAGTTTTATTAACATGACAAAAAAAATACAAAACATAAAATATTAAACAAATGGCAAACAGTATGTTTCAACCGTATAATTGTTTTTGTTTGAACACACAAACCAGATGGTTTAAGTTAGCAATGACCTGAGAATGAATGCATATGGCATTATTTATTTATTTATTTATTTATCTATTAGTCATGCTTACAGTACAGGTTTATTGCCTAAAATTATTTGTGGAGCTATTTACGCACGAGTCATCTTCTGCTATGTGCCGTCTGTGGATTCCCGTGGAAGAAATGACACCTCTTTTGCTGTTAAAGGTTACAAGAAGGTCACCTCCCACAGTGTTGCTTTTCTTATTGTACCTTCAGTACTAACTGTCTGACTTCAACTTGTCAACACAATGATTTACCAGCAAGCATGTGAGTTGTGTGATTTGTTTTTTTTAAAGCCAAGATTATTATGGATTCTTGCACTTGGAGTGGAAATACTGCAAGGTTGTATGCATAATATCTATGCATATGTAGGCTACGGTAGTATGCAGAAAAGTGAACTAAAGTGGGTAATGTACTCAGAGCCGGATTAACAATAGGGCTAAAGGGGCTACAGCCCAGGGGCCTCGGGCAGCTAGGGGTCCCGCTGTGATTCATCGGGTCAGGGGCATCCCTACCCCCAGCTCCGACTGTCACCTCTTCAAAGAAAATGTCAGGCAGCTAACAGCAAATGTTATGCTGTTAGCTGCCTGCTGTCACTGTAGGACTTATGCGGCGCGCAGTAATCTCCTTACTGAGGAGATCTTGTGAGAGTAAGGCTATGATTACTGTGCGCCACATGAGTGCTACAGGGAGTGGAACAACGAAAGGAGGTAAGTTCACAGAGGGGGTGGCTCATGACTGGGGGGCCCTCACGATACCCTTAGCCCGGGTGCCTCCCTTCCTTTAATCCGGCCCTGAATGTACTGTACTTTTAATATGCTCTCCACACACAGACCTCACCACAGTGAGTCTCCCACCCAGGGCCGGATTAAGGGAATGGAGGCCCCTGGGCTAAGGGGCCCTCCATTCCCCGCGAGGCCCCCAATGTGAGCCGTCCGCCGCCCCCCACCCCCCGCGAGGACCCCCCCAAGCACTTACCTGTCAGTGCAGTCCTCCGTCCCGGCGCGCTGTAAGCTCCTTACTGAGGAGATCTCGCGAGAGTTCATGAACTCTCGCGAGATATCCTCAGTAAGCAGACTACAGCGCGCCGGGACGGAGGACTGCACTGACAGTACTCAGCAGCATCGATCGGGCCGGGGGCGCCCCCGCCCCCGACCGATCAATAATGCTGCTGAGGAGTTTGAAGGGCCCCCTGGATGCCCGAGGCCCCTGGGCTATAGCCCAGTTAGACCTCGGGTTAATCCGGCCCTGCTCCCACCACTACCTGATGCCCATCATGTGGGGGTATGGTCTCACTGTGTACAGTTAACATAATCCCATAGTCATTCTTATATGCCTGTCTGTAATTGCAATTGAAGATCTACAGTTGGAATGCAGTAGGTGCAAGTCTTGATACCAATGCTTTCACATGTTCAATTATGTCATCACATACATGTGGGATTCTGGGGGCGCTGTGACGGGCTTTATAAGCATGGGTTCTGGTGCTCCTGGACAATTAGCAAAAAATACAGTTTAGTTAAGCTTTATTTATGCATTTGCAAGTAAAGGGGACATCAAGACTCCTTTTTTTACATGTGTCACAGTCCTACATTTTAATTACTTTAAGGTTCTTTTAACTAGGTTGTAAGCACCTTTTATCACTCTTGATATTTGTCCATGTGTACTTTGTTCAACAATAGAACAACCTGTAGCTAATCACATCACTGGAATGTAAAGCTGCAAAAATAATATGACAGGGACGGTGTCTTGATGTGACAAGATAAATGGAAGCAAGCAGGAAGCCACAGACTTAGAAATTGTAAAGAGCAAATTATGGAACACAGTATGGTTTTGAGCAGCAAACTCAGGTGCTATGAGTTGCAGAGGCACAGGAGAAAAACCCCAGGCTTTTAAGGAAAGAGTTAGTCCAAGAGAGGTGTGACAGAAATGCATCAACCTGGTCCCTCTCTGCAGACAATGTCACCAGCTGATGACATAGAAGCGTATCTGGTGTCCTTTGAGAGAATTACAAAAAGGACAAATTGGCCTCCTGAAGTATAGACTGAGATGCTGACGCCATATTTAACTGCCGAAGCTCAGCGAGCTTATATGGATCTGGATGAGGACCGGGCCTCTGATCCATGCTTAAAGTATGAGATATAATATTCTCTCTGATATGGTTGAATTTTAGATTCTTTAAGTATGCAGGGATTTGTTGGGGTGACAGGGATGAGGTGAGCCAAAATTGGCCTGACCCGCCCCAAGTTACTTATTTTGCTGGTTTTGCTTCCCTACCAGCAAATACTCTAACCCAATGTTTTGGGTTATTTCAGTTTTTTCCCCCTTTTTTTTCCCCTATGTTTCCCGTTCCCACCGTTATTTCCCCCTCAATTGGGAACACCCCATTACATACTAAGGTCGTCACATCTAATACTCTTGTTTTGGGTACCGATGTCTCACATGAGGCCCATTCTTCCTACTCTAATATACAATGTTACAGGACACCCCGCTTTAAGAATGTCCACAGGGCAATAGATTACTTAAAGTATAATATGATAGACACACTTATTATTCTAAATGGTTAAATTTCTTACGCAAAATGTTAGAGGTTTGAATTCTCCAAATAAAAGGAGACTAGCCCTAACTTCATTTCACAAGCTGCATGCCGACATAGTATCCCTGCAGGAAACACATTTTAGGGCCGCAGCTCCCCCCATTTTTCGAGATAACCATTATCCGACTTGTTTCACGGCAAACGGCCCATTAAAACGTAATGGAGTAGCCTTGCTATTTAGCAGTAGAGTTACTTATGTGAATAAGACTACCATAGCAGATAAAGCGGGTAGATACTTGATCCTAGTCGGTCTATTAGAAAACAAACCAGTGACCCTGGTTTCACTTTATGCTCCAAACTCACGCCAGATTCCTTTTTTAAGAAGAGTCTTCCGGGAAATAGAGAAACACAAAGAGGGTAAATTGATCGTCATGGGAGACTTTAATATTGTGGCAGACCCTAGGCTAGATAGGTCCTCCCCATCTCCATCTTCTCCTTATAATTCTACTCTTCCCGCTATACCAGGACCCTCATTAGCTTTTTCTAAGCTGTTAGCAGAGTTCGACCTGTATGATGTCTGGAGAATCTCGGAACCGAGTGGCAGGGACTACACGTATTTTTCCTCTGTCCATAATTCCTACTCCCGTATAGACCTTATCTTAACTGATAAGTGGACACTACAGGCCACTAAACAAATTAAAATTCTACCAATATCTTGGTCTGACCATGCCCCAGTGTTATGGACGTGGCATAGGGAGCGACCGTACGAAGCTCCTAGGCCCTGGCGCATGCCAACATATCTATTGACACTTCTGGAAGCTAAATTAGACCTCAAGAACGCTCTCCACCAATACTGTCAAAATAATGCCCCGGAGGACACTAATATTTTTAATTTTTGGTGTGCTCTGAAAGCAGTTTTGAGAGGAGTGGCGATTCAGACAGGTGCCCGGTTAAAAAGAGCTAATGCACACCGCCAAACTGAGCTAGAATTAAAATTACAAACCCTAGAATCCCAAAATAAGGAGCGCCCTTGTACTGAACTAAAGAATGAACTGACACAGGCCCGAGGTCAACTCCAGAAACTGTTGATGGCCAAAACACAACAAGCTTTGACTAAACTTAGGCAAAAATTCTATGTTGCAGGGAACAGAGCGGGGAAGCTTTTGGCTAGAAAGTGTAGGGGTCAAAGAGCCAAACATAGAATTAAACATCTAGTGAACGAAAGTGGACAAAAAGTATCTAACCCTAAAAGTATAGCTAATATGTTTGCTCAGTACTATGCTAAACTATATAATTTGAAAGAGGATAGCTTATTGCATCAACCGTCTCCGGCAGACATAGATGGCTTCTTAAGTAGTCTACATATCCCCAAAGTAGATCCAGAGACCGCAGAATCCCTATCTGCCCCCTGGTCACAAGCTGAAATACAAACAATTATTAAAAACCTACCAAGAGACAAAGCCCCTGGCCCTGACGGTTATATCAATGGCTTTTATGTTATGTTCCAGGAAGATCTCCTCCCAATACTAGAGCAACTATTTAACGCAGGAACATCACATGGATCATTTCCTTCTGAAATGTTAGAATCTCGAATCGTCGCTATACCCAAGCCGGGGAAGGACCCAGCATCATGTCTCAATTATAGGCCAATCGCCCTTCTGAATTCTGATATCAAAATATATGCTAAACTGATAGCAAATAGGCTTAACGGACTTCTCCCGATTTTAATCCATCCAGACCAGGTGGGATTTGTTCAGGGGCGGCAGGCCTCGGATAATACGAGAAGAGTGCTTAATACTATAGAATGGTTCTCAGAGGCCCGGTCTGAGCTGTTAGTCCTCTCCCTTGATGCCGAGAAGGCATTTGATAGACTACATTGGGGCTACATGGAGGGGGTCCTTCTCCGGTTTGGATTCCATGGCGACTTCTTGAGGGCTATTTTGGCCTTATATTCCCACCCATCGGCTAGAGTGTTTAGTAACGGATTCCTGTCGGATAGATTCACGATCACAAACGGAACTCGACAGGGTTGTCCCTTATCCCCGTTGATATTTGTCTTGGCAATGGAACCTCTTGCCATATCCATTAGATCCTCACATCTGTTTCCTGGTGCCACTGTTAAAAATACCTTGCATAAAATATGTCTATTTGCCGATGATGTTTTGCTTTTTGTAACTGACCCGGCGACTTCGCTGCCGACCCTTCATAATATTTTAGACACATATAGCCGAGCTTCATATTAAAAGCTAAACTCCACTAAATCAGAAGCCCTTCCAATAAATATTCCCCATGAGAAGGTGCAACTCCTTAAAACATCTTTTCATTACTCATGGAAGATGTCGGCACTGAAATATTTGGGTATTCAAATCACTTCCTCATTGGAAAATACGATTAATCTTAATTTTTCATCTCTAACCCTCCAACTTTCAACTTTAAGTAAATCCTGGGTCTGCAGCGAGGTCTCCTGGTTGGGAAGGATCGCAGCCTTCAAGATGATGTTGCTCCCAAAAATGATGTATTTATTCCGTACTATTCCTGTTTGTATCCCCAAATCTTTATTGGATAAACTGCATTCAGTTATGATATTATATGTCTGGAAGCACAAACCCCCACGAATAGCCAGTTCTCGGATGTATTTGCCTAAACAACAGGGAGGTTTGGCGTTGCCAGACTTGTACAGATACCATGCGGCTTGCTTACTTTCTCAGCTTCGTGACTGGTCCCTCCCGATGCACCAAAAACCATGGGTAGACCTGGAGAAAGCTCTTAACCCGCATTTCCCATTGGCAGATTTGATCTGGGTTCCAAAAAATTGGCGCCCTGTGAATGCCCAATTACCAAAGACAACTAGGGACTCCCTGTTGGTGTGGGACAAAATGTTAAAGGCCAATTCTATGACTCTGGTCCCGACCAAAAATATCTCCTTAGCTGCAGTGGCTAAATTAATTCCTAATTTAAATCTCAGCCTATGGGTATCAAACGGAATAACCTCATTCTCTCAATTACTAGACGATCAGAGTTTACTATCTTTTACACAAATAAAGGAAAAATTTCACCTCCCTTCTCAGGAATTTTATAAATACCTGCAGCTCAGACACTGGTTTAATTCCCTTCCCAGACTAGGTCTACCTATTACATCACCACCGCCCTTGTTGTTCACTAAATTAACAAAAGGAGATAATAGAGCCAGTATTACCTTCTGGTACCGCTATACCCTCCCCTCTACATCAGAAAATAAAACCAAAATACAACTGCAGTGGGAATCTGACCTTCAACTAGATTTGGAAAGTGAAGATTGGGAAGCCATTTTCACAAACTCGTTCCGAATGTCCAAATGTATAAATCACACAGAAATGATGATAAAATTAATTAATAGATTGTATCTTACCCCAACTAGACTTCATAAAATGTGGCCTTCCCAGTCTAAACTTTGCTGGCGGCAATGCAATATACCGGGGGATTTGATGCATATATTCTGGAATTGTCCCCATATACAGTCGTTCTGGGTACAAATCTTCCAGCTAGCCAATAAGGTTACTAGACAAAATCTCTCTCCTACCCCGGAGGTTGCGTTACTGCAGCTTTGCCCCCCCCAGTTTCCATCATATGCTAAATATGTCTTTAGTCATATTCTGATTGCCGCAAGAGCGTCCTTAGCTCAAGGTTGGAAGTCACCACAGATACCCTTGATATCGAAAGTAGTGGCCAAGGTGCAATTCAGCTTTGAAATGGAGACAGAGGGGATGCCCTACTCCACTGCCACCTCGTCCCCGATAATGAAGTGGTTCAGTTGGCATGTGTATGTTACGGACGGAGAGGGAGCGCGTCCAGACCGAATAGACTCTGATTTACTACCTGCATCTCCTACACTTAGCGAAGTTCCCCAATGTCCCTATTAGTAGTTCCATGGTGACCATTCGACCAGTGTAACTTTCACGAATTGGAAGGGATCCTATTAGGTTCCCTCCCTCATGTGTTCAATATGGTTTAACAGCAGAATTGTTTAATGTGTTCCCCCCACTATGTACCCCTTCAATCCTTCCCCTTTTTATTTTGTGTCCTTTCCTTACCCCCCACCCCTTTCTTCCTTCTGTACCCCATAATTTTTGAAAAATTAATAATAAAAATACTATTGAAGTTAAAAAAAAAGTATGAGATATAGGTTCGCACTGGGTTTTCAGAGCCAGGCCAAGCACAGCCTTATCACAAGTGGCGCTATGACACACTGAACAGAGCACAATTGTCTGAGCTTTCCAAATTTTTTAAACAATGACTACAGCCAGAGGAGAATTCACCTACTCAGATTATTGAAGTTTTGGCGATAGATTACTGCATTCGGTGGCTGGACCGTGGTCTTCAAAAATGGGTGCTGCAATTGGACCCACAGACTTATGAAGAGCTTGGCACAGTGGTAGAGAGGCTTTGTGCTTTACAACAAATGACCAAGGCACCTGCTTTCATGCCAAAGCCGATGTCATGCCAAAAGTCAGGTTTGACAATCCTTGCTACAAGGCCCAATGGTAAAACTGCTTGTGACGTTTATGTAGTATATCTAATGACTGTTATTTTCTGTTAAATTCATGTATGACAATGTGAATATTTTATGTAACCTTGTAATGTAATCTCAACATTTGCTTTGCTAGATGACATGAGTTTGAACTTTTGCAAGTGTCATTAATCTTTTGAAACTAGCCAGCCCCGGGACAGATAAATTTGAAGCCCCAAAGTTGTAAACCATCTAGCCACTCAAGCAGAGCAGAGGTGAGAGACTCTCTGAGGTACCCAAGCATATATCTTAGTGATAGATAATTCACTTCAGACAACTCTGTGTCATTTTGAGAATCAATCTGACTTAATTGAAAATGTAATTCTTAAGGTGGGGGTGAAGAGTCTGTAAGAAAGGTTTAAAATCTTCTGCTTTAGACATTATAGTGTGCATTTCTATCAATACTGAAATGTCCTATATTTCTCAATTGTGTTCCCTCACACACCAGGTCTTAACTAGTAAGTAGTGACTCTGATTTTATTTCCTATTTTCTGAAACTTATTTGTGCAACATATTGTATGTATTGTTATTAATTTTTGTAACAAAGCCTTGGAAACATTTTTCAGATTAAATACATTTAATCTAGTGTGTTATCTGTGATTCTTTGTGAATTTACTAAGCCAGCTGTTCAGATTGCTGTATCTGTGACATGCTGGGCGTTCATGCAACTGCTACCGACAGAGGGCTTGTTACAAAGCTGTCTAGTCCAAAGTGCTTTGAATGTGGTAAGCCAGGCCACTTCTGGGTCAAGTTTGCTAAACTACTGGAACCCATGGACTTTTCTGTTACATATGTTGGGTCTGCTTATCCAAGTTGTAATTCTATGAGTCCCACATCAGAAAATCCTTGTTTGCTCAGGGTGACTGTGCTAATCAACCAAAATCTTGTCCTAGGTTGTCTCAGGCAGTGAGCTTACATTGTTTTCCAGCTCTATGTTGCCCGAAAACCATAGCTACTCGGTTGCCCAAGGAGAAGGTCCTGTGCATACATGGGACAACTGAGGAGTATGAGAGAACACTTCTGCTAGTCAAACTTAAGAAACAAACAGTTATGGTGACGACTGTCATAGCGCCTAAGCTGCCATATCCACTTATTCTGGGGCGAGACTTCCAAATGTTTAAAGAGGTCCCCAATGAGCGAGTTCGGCTGGACATGCCAATGGTTGCAAGTCTGGTCTTAAAGGATGTGCCATAACATCTGGACCTCAATTTTTGGGAACGGCCAAACTAGAATGCTATCCTGGGGGTCACGGCAGGACGTCCACAAAAGTATCCACTTGCGGAGAAGCATGGACACTTCAAAGCAGAGTTGGCTGGATGAGCCATCCCCGCCTGTCAGTATGGATACGAACTGGTCCGCAATACCAATTTTGTTTCCTTTGCAGGACTTTGCACGTGACCAGCTTAACGATGGATCATTAGAACATGCATTTAAAAGTGTAACTGAGGTGAATGGTGTAGCAAAAGTCACCCAATCTGCAGAAGGTATACTATATTTTATTGTTAAAAACAGTTTTATGTATAGAGTTTGTATTGTACAGTGGGAAAAGGTAGAACAGTTAATGGTTACTCGAGTTCTTGTAATGTCAAAAGTAGCACATACACATGTCTGTTCTGCTCGGGTTTTACTTGCCCGGTATACACATGGTAGTGAAAAATATTGCTGGTCATGTACCATTTGTCAGAGAACCTGCCCCACACGTATGTACAGGGCACCTCTTATACCAATGCCGATAGTACAAGTCTCTTTTTAATGTATAGCTATGGACCTTGTGTAGCCACTGGAGAAATCTGCTTGTGGGCACCAATATATACTAGTGGTGCTTTACTATGCGACCTGATATCCAGAGGCAGCTTCTCCATGGAACATAAAGTCCAGCACTATAGCAAAGGAGCTTGTATTGATTTTACATGCTTGGAAATTCCCAAGGAAATTTTCATGGACTAGAACATCCCGTTCATGTCCAAGCTGATGAAGCACATGTGTAATTTGTTAGAGGAGATGGCACTTCACACCTCAGTATACCATCCACAAACATATGACTTGGTGGAGCGTTTTAACACACATTAAAGCACATGCTAAGGAAACAGGAGATAAAGAATTTGGACATCTTATACCATCTTTGATGATTGCCATCCATGAGCTACCTCAAACCTCAACAGGGTTTAGTCCCTTTGAGTTGCTGTTCGGGAGACATCCCAGGGGTATCTTGGATTTGATGAAGGAAGGGTGGGAGCAGCAAGACCCCAAGAAGACAAATCTGGTATAATTTTAGTCCCAAATTTATGACAGGCTGGGAAAGATAGGGCCCATAGTACATCAACATGTAAAAGAGGCTCAGGAATGTCAAAAGAATAATTATGATAAAAGTGCTGTAGTTCGATCTTTGAAGCCTGGGGACAACCCAGTAAAGCAAACTTTTCAGTCACCGGTCCGTATGAAGAGTCTGTTGGTCGTGCCAATCACAGAGTCCGTCAGTTGGGGAGGAGAAGAGATGAAAGAAATATACCATGTCAATCTCCTTGGTACGATGAGGACACCTCTCCTCGAGTAGTGAGTACTGTCATTGAGAAATCTGAAGTTCCCATAAAGCAAGCTTTATCTGCTAGAAAAAGACAGCAAACGGAGGAAATGATACACTGGAACAGGAATGTCTTCTCTCTCATTCTTGGTGGCACTACTTTAATTGAGCATGACATCATGTCACAACGTCAATAGTTGTTGTAAAGCAAAAGCTGTACTGCATTCCCAAAGCCAGATGAACTGATGTGAGAATATAGATTGAGAAGATGATCAAGCTGGATGTGATTGAGGAATCCGCAAGTGAGTCTACAATGACTTTAGGCGGCTAAACTGCGTATCCCAATTTTATGACTACCCAATACCACTTGTAGAAAAGGTGGTAGAAGATCTAGCTGGTAGTAACTGTCTGACTACTCTTGACTGACTTAACCAAGGGGTATTGACAAGTTCCCCTAACTTCCTCAGCCAAGCCAAAGAGCGCATTTTCCACCCATAATGGTCTATCCCAATATATGCAGCCGCTCATTTAGATGACATAGTGATCTAAACCCCAGACTGGAAGTCTCATCTGGCCAAAGTCAAAGCAGTCTTAGTTTCATTAAGTCCACAGGATTAACAGCTAATCCAGAAAGTGTCCCATAGCTATGAGAGAAGCCAAATACTTGAGATACATTGTCGGGCGAGGACAAGTAAAACCCCAACTAGACAAGGTGGAAGCAGTCAAAAACTGTCCAAAATCGGAAAAGAAATTGCAGTTAAGAATTTTCCTAGGCTTAGTAAGTTACTACGGTTGATTTGTGAGCCATTTCGCCACTAGAGCTGCTCCACTCATGGACATGTTAAAGAAAAGTTGTTCAGATAGATTAGCCTTGTCTGACTCTGCAGAGGCTGCTTGGTAAGATCTTCACTTAGCCCTCTGTTCCTCAATGGTTCTACAAGCACCGGACTTTTCCTGGAGTTTCTTCCTTCAAACCACTGTCTCCGATGTCGTCTTATGTGAAGTCTGTTAACAGGAGAAGGGTGGAATAGAAAATCCTGTTCTATACCCAAGTCAGAAGTTACTTCCAAGAGAACAAAAATATGCAACCGTGGAAAAGGAGTGCCTTGCCATAAATTGGACCACAGAAGCTCTGCGCTATTATCTTGTGGGCAGAGAATTCTCCTTGATAATGGATCGTACACCATTGTGGTGGATGCAGAACAACCGGGAGGTAAATGCCAAGATAACCCGCAGGTTCTTAGCACTGCAACCTTTCAGATTCACAGTGGAACATAGACTGGGGATTTGCATAAAATGCAGATGATTTGTCACGGATATTTGCGCTCCCCGAAGAGTTCACGTCTCCTTACTTGGTGATTCTAGCGGGATAGATATATGACAAAGGGAGGTGTTCGCCACATGCATCTACCAGAGTAGACAGGTATTTATCTGGCAACCTGCAGAGAAAGGCTTCAAACAGAGTTACGCATTTGTACAATGGTTCACCTAAATTAAAGAGATACAAGTGGAGGACATATACCGTATTTGCCGGCGTATAAGACGACTTTTTTGCACTGAAAAACATGCCTCCAAGTGGGGGGTCGTCTTATACGCCGGGTGCAGGCAATGGAGTGGTTTGATTCAGAAAGCTGTGCAGCAGAGGGCGCTGCATTCGGGCCACACCGCGCATGCTCCTAATAACAATGGCTCCTACCGGTGATAAGAGGAAGCGGGAAGACGACAGAATGGCGACAGCGGGGATGCGAAGAGCTCAGTGGAGACACAACATCCCCTCTCCGGGTTCCGACTCAAGACTGTCCTGAGAGAGTCAGCACGGGACAAAACCATCTTCCTGCACGGATAGGTACCCGGGGGAAGAGTTGCGGGGTTACTGAAGACAATGGACTGAAGACAATGGGCGGTGTGTATCACTGGCGCGGCGCGCGCGGGGGGGGTGTGTGTTATGTCACCCCATTGCTGTCCAGAGGTACAGATCAGGGGTGGTGAGCAGTATCTGCAGGACTGGAGCAGCAGCTTAAATAGGACTTAGATCAACTCCGCTCTGCTGCATGGTTCAGATGGAGATGCCTGCAGCAGTTCTCACCCTGCACTGTGTGGCTGAATGATGGTGGTCCTAGTACATACACTGGTGATCACACTAATAGCTTTAACAAAACTTTTCAATCATTTGTGAATATGACAGCTGATGCCTAACATATTATAGTCATGTCTATTGATATAGTAGATGCTCAGCTTTCCAGTCTCCATAACACAGAATTACATGTCACACCAGCCTGTCTTACCACAGATTGACGTCATTACACGTTGTAATGAGAGAAGCGCGCTCCTGCCCAACATCCCCTTGTTGTCATTTTATTAGAACATATGGGGGGTATTCAATTGACCGAGGTTTGTTTTTTTCATCCGCAGCTGTACCGTATGGTGTGCGGAAGAGGGGGTAGTCTTATACGGCGAGTATATAACAAACTCTATATTTTGAGTGGAAATGTTGGGGGTCGTCTTATACGCCCAGTCGTCTTATACGCCGGCAAATACGGTATGTGCAAAAATTATAGTAAAGAGTCTAGTTTAACTTACATATTTTTGAGTGGTTTTAAAAAACATTTTTTTCACAGCAAGCAGCAGCCTGACAGGGTTTGTCTGCAATCAACACAGAGCACCTGCAATGAACTCCCTTTTAAAGGCAAGGTAGAAGTGTTATTTGTCCATCAAGTTAGGGCTGTGGGAGGAATGTAAACTATTTAAACCTGTCTGTTTTATTGCTCAGTTGTGATCAGCGCCAGATAGTGGCAGGTGGCTAGGAAGTTGGACTATGTCTAACTCCCTAGCCACTAGAAACTATACTGACAATTCACGTTACCATCCTGGAAGTAAAAAGCAAGAAGATATTTGTGTATCAAATAAAGTATGCCAGTGTCACAGTGGGTACTGCTTATCTGAGTGATAACATTAATAGGTGAATCTGGAGATACTCTATTAATGACTCCTGATAAATAATATATATAAAACTATCAATGAACTGCATACTTATCTGTAAGTGTAGACCCTAGCAGTCTAATGCTTTTAAGATTATATTTATTAGTAGGATCAAAGCACTAATAAAAATAGACCCCCCTCTCCCTCCAAAAAAGTCAAACTAATTTGTTGATAGGAAAAAAATCCCCAACTATCTGTTAACTGTACATGTTCTATACCTCACTCGCAAAGCAATAATGTTGCATAAATCATTCGCTTATCATGTTTTTAAAAAAATTCTGAAAATAATTCTAAAATACATTGTGGCAGTTATAGTGCTCTTTGTACATTAATACTTAAGGGGTTGGGTACTGAAGAGCGAACATGGCTACCGTGACAACACATACCGGACATGTTGACAGCTCATTTAGGGGCCCCGACTTGCTGTTAATATCGATTGTTGAAAAAAACTATTTGCAATCATTGTGACTAACAAGGTGGCAGCTCAGACTCACATGACTTGAACACCGGCAGTATTATTCTTGGTCTTAAGGGTGCAATGGAAGGAGGCGGTGCCTGTATATTATAGAAGTTTCCTTAACAACATTGTACAGGCGCCGCCTTCTGCCATTGCACTCTTAAGACCAACAATAATGTATATATGTGTGTGTGTGTGTGTGTGTATGTATATATATATATATATATATATATATATATATATAATTAAAGTAATTCTACAGTTTTAAAATAAGCATTGCCCAATCAATTGTATGTGTTTCCAAAGCACATGGTGGTTTATTTTAGCAGATGTAAATAATCAACAATTCAATACATTATTATATTATGATAAAGTACAGTACAGCACAGCCAATACCAAAAGTTACATACATACATACCGCTGCAATCGCTGCGCTTCCATGGGTCCCAATGGAACAGTGTATCTGTTAGATAACTGTGGTCAGAGTAGACTGACCCTGGTGGGGGATGCAGCTAATATATACAGTCAGTGTTTCATTGTGAACAATAGAGATGACGTAGCTTGCATCTTTAGGTCCAGGCACAGGGTGGCTTCAGGGTAAACAGTTCAGAGGCTGATTCAATCTAAGGAATCCAAAGGAGGGGTCGTCTCTCCAGGGGGTCTGCTCCTTTCATAGCCAGCATCATACAAAAGGTTTATTCCCTAATATCAATAACTAAAGTATGCAATATGCGATCTCTTCGCCGACTGCACCGGACAGCTGCTGATGATTAGGGCTTCAATATGATATCAGGCATGACACCTTTCCTATAACCTAAACCTTTAATAACACTAAAATGTACATTTAATCATATTATATAAACAAATAATAAACCAAATGCTATCTGCTCATAAATTACAGTGTAACGGAACCAATATGAATTGTATAAATAACTAAATGTTGTAATGCTAGTGTGTGCGTGCGTATTTTACCGTGCGATCGCATCACGCCACGTGTTACCTGGCGTACGCTTTGCAATACGCACGGCAAACCAATATTAAACCAATATACTTTCGTTCATCCAATTATACGACTTCAACAATATATATATATATATATATATATATATATATATATATATATATATATATATATATATATATTCCTCTATAGAACTGCACTGCTGATCCGATTTATTGTGTTGGTATGACTGCAAATAACAAAAAGCCACACTAACACACGCTGCTAAGTTTTATATACTATAGGTGTGAATGAAGGAAGTGCTATTAGCTGGAAATGTCAATTCGCAATCATCCAATAAGAAGCAGCTAGCTAGTGGTGACAATCATCATCAATGAATGTATTTGCACCTGCCCTCCAGCACCCACAACAAATATGGCTCCTGACAGCCGAATAGATGTGTCTCTGTGCAGTCACAATTCGCTCCCCCATTCTGCTTCTCCAGTCGTAAGCGGGCACAAGTATAAGATGCAACCTACTCTGCATATAGATGTATGCGTACACTTGTTTTTGTGGGCATGCGCCGTATCAATTTGCGTATGTTTGCTAAACAAACAGACATAGGTCCAAATCAACTAACCACCCCACCCCCAAAGTATGTGTAAGTTTCTCATACTCAATTTTGAAGCTGTGTCTGTTTAAAATAGGTGCCCAGAGAGTACATAACAGATTCAACACTGACCTTTAGTAACATTGTTTTCAAATGTTAACATCTGCACTGTATTTCTATAATTGTTTTATTTTTAACAGAATTAACAAACAGCTGTCAAAGATTTGCATGAAGTTAGTTGCATAAAGAAAACAAAACAATGTTAAAGTAAAAAAGCAAAACAATGTTTTAACCATTTTGTATTACAATAAATAATGTAAAAGTATCTTCTTGTTTTGAAGTTAGCTAGATATTTACTATCCTTAAGGGCGGCTCTGTTGCTTGCCTAAAGGGTTCCTAGCAGTGTGGTTAGAGATCTGAGCATAACTACAAAATGGACTTGATCATTTTCTTGGTGACTTTGCTAGCCGCTTGCCATTCCAGCTCTATTATTAATGTAACTCTTAGACACTAAGATCTACCACATCTCAAAACAATAGAATAATAAACACACTACACTAATTACATATTTAACAATCTAACACAGTTGCTTGTCAGTCACAGGAAATATTAGGAGATCTGCCAGTTGGACTCTGTTGGTGTAGGTGAAGACAGATCTGCTGAGCTTGACTATTATTAAATGTATTGAGACCAGTCTGATGATTTATCGGAAATGTCAATTGTTTAAAGCTAAAGAGCAAGTAAACCCCCTATTGGATGTTGATATATAAATCAAAGCATTTGCATTAATGAGTACTGAGTAATAACATAGGCTTTTATACTTAGCATGCTACTTGTCTTGTTTATAATTATTATTATCTTTTATTCACAAAGCACCACAAAGTTTCCGCAGATCTGTACACAGGGGAATAAACAGAGTATATATTAACAAATGAATCAATGAACATATGGTACGATTAACAAACAGCTACGAATTAGCAGAGTACATGACAAATTGTGGGTAAAAAATACATATACAGTCATGGCCAAAAGTTTTGAGAATGATACAAATATTATTTTTCACAAAGTCTGCTGCCTCCATTTTAATGATGGCAATTTACATATACTCCAGAATGTCATGAAAAGTGATCAGATGAATTGCAATCAATTTCCCTCTTTGCCATGACAATGAACTTTATTCCAAAAACAAAATTTCCTCTACATTTCAGCCCTGCCACTAAAGGACCAGCTGAAATCAGGTCAGTGATTCTCTTGTTAACACAGGTGAGAGTGTTGACGAAGACAATGCTAGAGATCACTCTGTCATGCTGATTGAGTTAGAATAGCTTTAAAATGATGATGGTGCTTGAAATCATTGCTCTTTCTCGGTTAACCGTTTTTATCTGCAAGGAAACACATGCAGTCATCATTGCTTTGCACAAAAAGGGCTTCCCAGGCAAGGATATTGCTGCTAGTAAGATTGCATCTAAATCAACCATTTACTGGATCATCAAGAACTTCAAGAATAGAGGTTCAATAGTTGTGAAGATGGCTTCAGGGTGCCCAAGAATGTCCAGCAAGCGCCAAGACCATCTCCTAAAGTTGATTCAGCTGCAGAGTTTGCTTAGGAATGGCAGCAGGCAGGTGTGAGTGCATCTGCACGCACAGTGAGGTGAAGACTTTTGGAGGATGGCCTAGTGTCAAGAAGGCCAGCAAAGAAACCACTTCTCTCCAGGAAAAACATCAGGGACAGACTGATATTTTGCAAAAGGTAGAGGGATTGCACAACTGAGGACTGGGGTAAAGTTATTTTCTCTGATGAATTCCCTTTCAGACTGTTTGGGGCATCTGGAAAAATACTTGTCCGGAGAAGGAAAGGGTGAGCGCTACCATCAGTAGTGTGTCATACCAACAGTAAAGTATCCTGAGACCATTCATGTGTGGGGTTGCTTTTCAGCCAAGGGAGTGGGCTCACTCACAATTTTGCCTAAGAACACAGCCATGAATAAATGGGTGGGTTCTTAGGCAAAGAATGGGTGGCCATCAGTCAGTATGTGGCCCAGAAGTTGATTGACAGCATGTCAGGGCAAATTACAGAGGTCTTCAAAAAGAAGGGTCAACACTGCAAATATTGACTCTTTGCATGAGCTTAATATAATTGTCAATAAAAGCCTTTGACACTTATGAAATGCTTGTAATTTTACTTCAGTATACCATAGAAACATCTGACAAAAAGGTCTAAAATCACTGAAGCAGCAAACATTGGGAATACCAATACTTGTGTCATTCTCAAAGCTTTTGGCCATGACTGTATAAGAATCGGAATGGGAGATGTGGGGGGACCTGGATTTGATGAAATATAAGCTAACACAGTACTGCAATAATAAAAATAAAACACATTTCTTTGCTATACATTATGAAATATAAGGAAAGAAATAAAAAATATAATTGAGAGATGCATGAGATTTTATTCTCTGATGACAGTTTGAGGATATTACATTGAAGCATGCTCCGGTTTCCTCCCACACTCCAAAAACATACATACATACATACATAGTAGGTTAATTAACTGCTATCAAATTGACACTAGTCTCTCTTTGTGTGCATGTTAGGATATTAGACTGTAAGCTCCAATGGGGCAGGTACTGATGTGATTGAGTTCTCTGTACAGTGCTGCGGAATTAGTGGCGCTATATAAATAGCTGATGATGAGGGTGTCTTATATCACTCTGGAGTGGGAAGGGATGTGGGAGGAGTGCAGATAACTGACTATGACAAATTTTAAATTCTCTGTTGTTACTATTATTATTATTATTATTATTATTGTTATTATTACCATTTATTTATAGGGTGCCACTCATGGCACATGGCAGTAGTACAAAGAAGGTAGTCATAGTTCAAAAAAAAGTTCACAAAAATTTACAAAGCACAATTAGAACTGAAAAACGTGAATAAAAAATACAAGTGATAATACAAGAAGGGTAAAATAAATCAAGTCATTTTACAAAGGGCAATTACAAGGATGGAAATAGTAGCTTAAGGTGACAAGCAGGGCTGCCATCAGAAATCGTGGGGCCCAGTACAAATGAAACGGGCATGGGCCCCTCACGCTGTCGGGGTACCGAGGCTTGGTGCCCCTACTATCAATCTCTGATAACCTGATTTCCTATGTGGTATTTTGCTGTCAACAGCAGAGTGAAGAAGTGAAACACAAACAATGTGTTGCAGTTTCAAAATCAGCTCTGAGGGTCTTTGCAGACTGGCCCTTTATTTATACCTAGGGTCCAGCATTAACTGGTTAACAACAAGTACATATAAGGAAATCTCTTTAGCTCAGCAAATATTTCTTTGCAACAATAATACATATAAGGCAACATCCTTTGTTCAGCATTACATACTTTTCCTGCCGGCCGTTTCCTTCAGTCTGGCATCCTGCTATTGTCTGTTCTATAGGAAATACTTGTTTTTCTTCAAGGCATTGTCCTGCATCTGTAGTATGTAGTATTTAAAGGCATTTCACACATATATTTGAACATCTTAATAACTATTAAATTTTTTTTTACCCTCACAATCCCCTCTTTTTATTACATTAAACAAATATACATGTGTTTCCTGACCCTTCCTATCATGTCATGATACAGGGCTACCTGGTTCTCAAGCCACATTTATCCAGATTTTGACCTAAAGTCTCCATGTGGATAGAGAATTAATCATTCACAAGAGAAAGTATCCTCGCATCATTTATTCTTTCCCAAGCAGTATTTCACTGCAATATACACATGTCATTTTTGCTTGATAGGGGTTATTCCATTTACATGAGGTACATACTTTTTGAGTTTGATTAAAATATGTTGGTACCGGAGTCATGGCCTGATTAACCATTTTTCTAAACTTACAGGACAAATAACAATTCCATAAAATCAACAGGATCAAAACCACTATTATTACCAGTATTGGATGGAGCATTACCTTAAAAATACCTGTTGCAGTGGGGTAATTACCTGTGAACACATCCCACCAATGGTGTTGCAGATTATCTTTTAATTGATGATTTACATATTTTAATTCCTGTGCTTCTATTATTGTCTGCATTTGTGCATGATTAGCTGAATAGTTTACCTATGCCAAATGTTCTGCCAGGCACTGGGTGTTGTTTATAGAATTGATTATTCCCTGAAGATTAATAGTCAAGTTATAGGAGGGTAGTTTAATTAAGATAAATTGCTGATATATATTGTCATTCCTATCCTTATAGAATATAAGTCAAGTTATACATTTCTATAGTTTGTTTATCATGGGTTACTAAGCACACTATTTGTGGTGCTACTTCTATAAACATATCATTTCTCCTGTCATGGAGCCCCCAATTACAGACACTAGTTGGATGTTCTAGCTTACAAGGTTCATAAACTTGAGTGTTTTGAGAGCACACTATTCCATTGTCTGTATTTGAACACAATCCTAAGTTATGTGTGTTGTTTTTATCATCTATATACTCCCCTTTTATCTGCGTGGTCCATAATTGTGTTCCACCGACCTGGGCATAAAGTGGGATAGGCAATATGAGGAATTTACACATTATCTCGGTCCTCAGTATACTGTATGTCTGAAAACTTCCTATGCACCAGTTTTCTGTACATTTCACACCCATTCCATCGGTTTGAATCCATAGCTGCGTAGCTACATTAAACATATTTCTATATACCAGTTCATTGTTAGTCATTAGTTGAGTTTGAGCGTTACTCTTTTGTATTTTCTGATACAGGGTCTTAATTGAGCATGCAGTCCAGTTAAACATCAAGGAGATATTTACATCTATTCCTAAGGAATTGAAAAATGTTGCATTAAATATCTGTAAATATTCTTTGTCCCATAATATTAGTTTCTGCAAAGAAAACTGTGGGCATCCACTGTGCCTGCATGGTAATTACCTTGTTTATATCTTCTCCTGCTGCACTCATCTTATTACTCAATGTTGCTATGTCTATACTGTTAAGCACCCCCATTCCAGTACCTGTTGCCCCCAATAATGTATCATACCACTCCCTTTTCTTCCTATTTTGGCACTTGGGATCAAGAGGGAATGTGATATTGAAAGTGTGCTGGGTTGCATATTTCCTAGTACCTATATTTCTGCAAGTAGAGGGCACCTTGATTAGATTATCATTAATGACTCTTGGCTTGGGGTCTAATATGTATAGTTTTTCCATGAGTACATATTCCCCTGGTATCTCAGTACTGTTGGTACACATTATCATCAAATCCCCTATTCCCTTCCACGCCCTTCCTATTGGTACTGTATTATTATTGGAGCCATTTACACAATTGAGGGCTTCTATCAAGGCTTGGTTATACCCTTTTAATTTGATAAATGGTTCAGTGCAGCATATGATGGGAGTACTATTAGTCATGGTCATAGTATCATTTTCCCCTGGTGCCCAAAAATAATGGGGTTCGTTCCTCCCTGCTGTTTCTACAAACCCATGGCCACCAGTAAATTTAAAGTTTTACCTACAACAGGGATATGGAATCTTTCGTCTGCTTCTTCCTGTCCCTACATTTACCTTCACACATTCTTCTTGATTACTTGATTTATTCCATATCATACCTGCACATTTCATTAAGTCTACCCTCTGAACTTTATTTCCTGGCATATACATATGTATGTACATTATCTGTACTGTTACTAGTGCTATGCACATTATCACACAAAAAGGATTCATGGTGCTTCAATTTTCACCGTCAGCTTTTTGCAGTGAGACGCGTGGACCCAGGTGTCTCTTCCTCCTAACTTAACAGAAGTGGGAGTAGTCAAGACCACTTGATATGGACCATCAAATCTGGGTTCCAAAGTTTTCCTCATGTGCCTTTTTAGGTAGACCCAATCTCCTGGTTGCAAGGCATGTGTTCCTGTATCGTTATTTGGATCTGGAATGGAGGAGAAAACTTGAGAGTGCACATTAGTCATTATCTTTGTAAGCTGTATTAAATAATCAGTTAGAGCTGCATGATTATGTTGCAATTGCTGAGGAAAATAACACCCTGTCTTCGGGGCTCCCCCAACTGAATATAGAGCTAAAGGTAGACAATCTACCCAGGTTTTTCCTGTTTCTGCAATCATTTTCTGAATTTTTAACTTTAATGTGCCATTCAATCTTTCCACTTTTCCACTTGCCTGAGGCCTATATGGGGTATGAAAGGCTTGCTGTATCCCCATATCCTTCATTTTATTTTGCATTACTTCCCCCGTAAAATGCGATTCTCGGTCTGATTCTATTGTTTCAGGTATTCCATACCTGCAAATTACTTCACTTATCAGTTTCTTGGCAGTGTTTTTAGCTGTTGCCTTAGCCACTGCCCAGGCCTCTGGCCAATTTGAGAATAGATCTGTACACACAAGGACATACTCATATGTTCCTACCCTAGGTAGCTGTATATAGTCAATCTGCAATCTCTGAAATGGGTACAATGGCTTTGGTGTGTTCTTCTGTGGTGTTTTCACTACCTGACCTGGATTGTATTTTCCGCATATCACACAGGCTGCTGCATATGCCGTAGCAGCTGCGTTGAATCCTGGTGCTATCCAATGTCCTAAGACAATATTGGTCATAGCTTCTTTAGAATTGTGGACCAGCCCATGTGCCAATTGAGTCATCATAGGGTATAGGCTTCTGGGCAGACAATACTTATTATCTGTTCTCCAGAGCCCTCCCTGACATGTAGCACCTTCCTTTTCCCAGGCTTTTTTGTCTATTGAGGAGACTTGTTCCTGTAACTTTTGCAGTATGTCAAGGGTTATAGGCTCTACAGGGTTTTCACCCTGTGTCAAATGACAGACCTGCACCCTGGGCATAAGGGCTGCCTGTTTAGCAGCAGCATCTGCCTTGGCATTTCCCATAGCCTCACTAGTCTTTTCTTTAGTGTGTGCCTGGACTTTCAATATAGATACCTTCCTGGGTAGCTGCAGAGCTCTAAACAGAGCCCTTATCTGTTCTGCATGCTTGATAGGGTTTCCTGCTGACCCCACAAAATCCCTGCTCTTCCATATTGGCCCAAAATCATGGGCCACGCCATATGCGTACCTGGAGTCTGTGTATATGTTAGCTGTTTGGTTTTCTGCCATTATTCATGCCTCAGTGAGTGCATGCAACTCCGCCTCCTGCGCTGAGCAGAAAGGTGGGAGTAATTGTTGTATCAAAGTCTCTTCCAGGGAGGTCACAGCATACCCTGTGTGTGGTGACCCTTCATAATAATACCTGGAACCGTCAACAAATAAGTTCCAATCTGCATTAGGTATAACTTCTTAGGGCAGCAAAATTGCAAGGTATCACCCACAAAAATACAAGCAGCGTCACATTTTCTAATTCCTTAATTTCTAGCTTCATTAGTTCAGCATAGTCATGTGACTCAGAAAAGGGAAATTTTTTGTGTGTATTTTGTCTGGTATTGATACATTCCTCCCTTTCTGATTCATCAAGGGTGGGTAGGTCCCCACCCACCTCTCTCCCCTCTGTTGAATCTGCTTCAACTGAAAACGGTGTAGCAGGATTCAAGACTGTGCACCTTTTAATTGTTACATGTGCATGACTTAATAATGACACCTCATACTTAGTGAGCCTTGCTGTGGACAGATGCTTTGTTCTTGCTTGGTTTAGTATTTCTGTAACTGCATGTGGGACCTGTATAGTTAAGGGGTGGTCTAGTACTATATCTGCCACTTTATCTTTTAGCAAGGCTGCGGCTGCCACCGCCCTTATGCAGGACGGGGCTCCTCTTATGATACTGTCTAGATGTAATGAATAGTAAGCCAGCGGTCTCTGTTTATGTGAGTGTACCTGTGAAAGGACCCCTTGTGCATGTCCCTTAGATTCATTGCAGAACAAGGTAAATGGCTTATCATATTGTGGTAATCCTAACGCTGGTGCCTGCACAATGGCTTGTTTTAATGTTTCAAATGATGTTAGTTGTGATTCAGTTAAATATATCCTGGACCCTTTGACCTCACTAAGAGCATCATAGAGGGGTTGCATTAGGAGGGATGCTCCGGCAATCCATTCCCTACCAAACCTAGGAATGCCCTTAATTCCTTGGTGTTCTGTGGTGGCTTTACCTGCTGTATTGCAGTTATCCTGTCCTGTGTGAGGTGTCTGGTACCTTGTGAGATGCAATGTCCTAAAAATATTACCTTACTCTGCGCTGCTTGTATTTTTGTGGGTGATCCCTTCAATTTTGCTGCCCTAAGAAGTTAATTAATGATATAGTCTCTTCCTGACACCCCTCAATCGTTTGGTAACACAGTAGTAAGTCATCTACATATTGGAGCAGTTGTGTGGATGAATATTTTGGTCTCCATCCCTGTAATATGAGCTTCTGAAAATGCTGAGGGTGAGGTGGCTCCCCCCTGTGCAAATCGAGTCCAACAGTATTGTTTTCTCTGATGTGTAAATGCTAAGCAAAGCTGGCTGTCCTCTGTAAGAGGGACAGAGAAAAATGCATTTGCAAGATCTATAACAGTAAAATACTCTGCTTCTGCAGGGATCTGATTGAGGAGGGTATGTGGGTTGGGTACAATAGGTGCATCAATCACCATTCTTTTGTTAATTTCTCTAAGATCGTGAACCATTCTATATTCCTGTGGTTTTCCAGGTTCTAACTTCTTTTTTACTGGGAAAAGGGGCGTATTCCAGGGAGACCTGCATTCCCTGAGAACTTTAGCCTGTTGGTATGTCACTACCTGTTTGGTTATAGCTGTATCTTGTTGTTGAGACAGGGGGTATTGCTTCATCTTAATGGGGACAGTATTTGGTTTCATTTTTAAATGTACAGGCTGTACTGCCAGTAATCCCACATCTGTCTTTCCCCTTGACCACACTTCCTGTGGCACTTTTTCACTGAGCTACAAAGGTATTGAGTTTGGTTTTTTTGGGGAATACTTTGAACCAAATATATGGCAGCGTGCAGCTGACAACTCTGATTTTCTGAAAGGGAAGTAATCTGAACCCTCCCATCCTTGTATGTTATTTTGGCCTGTATTGTTGACAGTATATCAGCCCCTAATGGATTGACTGGACAGGTAGTTGAAGTTAGAAATTGCACAGGTACCGTTAAAGTCTTATCCTGTAATTTAACAAATACTGGTTCGCTTTGTTTAAGCTGAACTCCATCCCCTGATAAACCTGTGCCAGTGATTTTTACTTTACTCATGTATTTTTTTGGTATCTCTGAGGCCCTCAATACAGTGCGGCTTGCTCCAGTGTCCACTATGCAATCAATAATTTCCCCTTGGGGTAATTCCAACTGAATTTTTCCTGTGGGCCCTGGTGTATTAATAGTGGGTTGCTGGGGGCCTGACACTGGGTAGCCTATTACCTATGGGTGTGGGTTGGGTGTGGAGGTAATAAATGCTGAGGCTTCTGGGTTTTGGTGAGTATTTTTCTGCTGCCAGACTTTATATTTCTGACAATCCCTTTTCATATGACCTGGTTACAAAAGAAACATAATCCCTTTCTTTTTGCCTCTTCCCCAGTGACTCTCTTTTTCTGGTTAAAGCCCTTTGGTCTGGGAGTCTCCTGGACCACATGGACAGTAACATGAGAAGACTTTTCTTGGCTCTTTCTCTTTTTCTCTTCTTTCTGATCCTCTATAGCCCTTAATACTTCTAACAGGGAAGCTACTGTCATTGTACTAGCCTTTGGCCTATTGGCCATTAACTCACTCCTTAGGGATTCTTCGAGTTCCTGTAGGAAAGCGGTACGCAGTAGCCACTGATGGGTAAGGTTATCTTCCTGGAATCCCCTATCCAGATGTGCCTGATGAACTTGATCATAATAATCTTTCACTGACTGGTCCCTCCTCTGTCTACCCTCTGGAACAGCTGGCATTCTCTGCTGTTGCGCCTCACACCAGCGTCTCAATCTGATTAGGAATAGATTACCAGACTCTTCTGTTCTCTGTTCTATTCCTATTGGGGCTGCCACTATTCCATCCCCAATAGGTATTGCAAGTATGTCATTTACCCTACCCATTCCAACTATCATTTTACAAACTTCCTCTAAGTCTCCCCAAGTGGCGGCCCAAATTGTCATCAGTCTTTCTATATATCTATGTAAGGCTAGGGGATTCTTCCTGTAATCTGGGGCTTTCCTGACTATATCAGTTAATTCCGCCGGTGCCCAAGGTCTATATTGTTCCTGTCTTCGAGTTACTCTTAATCTAGGTGCATCGGGGTGGTTTAATTGACCAAATTCTGGATTTGGTTTGTGCACTGTCTGTATAGTAATTGGGTAACTGGAGACAGTACTATGAAGATATGGGGGTGGCCCTACTTCCACTGGATACATTGTAGTCCTCCCACAATTACATTTGGTACCCTTGGAATCAACCTGACCACAATTGCAGATATTAACCTTGCTCCTAGTCCAATGTGATGAGGGTGACCACAGGGGAGGTTTTCTATTTAAGTTTCCTAGGAGGGAGTCACATGGTTCTCCTTCAATTGATACCTGATTATCACAATTTGGGCAGGTACTCCCTGCCCCTGGGATACAAAATCCACAAGCTGGACACTTTTTATCCCCTTTCACACCCCATGCTCTAAGACTGGGGTATTTTACTGGTGTTACAAATGAATTATTGTGGGGCAAATGTCCTGACGTCCATTCTAATGTGTGATTATGTGGGTCTGATGGTGCACTTGGGGGTGGCTGAGTAGGAGGCGGGTTTACAGTTGTATGTCCCTGGATGTCTTCTAATATCTCCTCCTTTAACATTTGTTCTTGTTCTATTTGTCTACATGCCCTTACCCATGCTGACACTTGGTGTTCTTTCTTATTCCTAGTAATCCATATACTATGTTCTTTCTGAAAAGTTTCCCATCTTTTAGGATCTAATGACCGTATATTTGGCATTCCTGCCTTCCTGAAGACTATATGGATTCCTTTAACAGCCACAATACCTTCTCTTTCCTTAACTAGATCCGCAGGAGTGTATGATGTCTGTACTATCATACCTTTACTGCCCTGGGACCCATTACTGCAGTTATGGGAATACCGGCCCCTAGTGTGCCTGAGAAGTGACTGTTAATCTAATTTTATACACCTTTACATTTAAATCCTGTTATGGATTGCTTGATCAACTTGGGTACATACTTTACTCATATTTAATTAATTAATGGACATGTAAGTGGCCCTATCCTTCTAATGTTTTCTGGTAAAAAATGACATATTTGCCACCATCTCAATCCTATTTGGGTTTTTAGATAGTCTGGACAACCGTGACTTCCAACTATTGCTGTATATATCGTTGGATTAAAAATTCCCTCCTTATGTTTACCATATGTTACTGAACAATCAGTGTCAGTTCCTATCACCGCTATCAATTTACTAGTTTGTATCGTCAATGCCTTTTGAATTATAACAGCACATTTACAGTCTGGACAACTACGATTATTTTCTGACATTTATACTCCCCACAGCATGTCTCTGATTCCCTCAGCTCCCTTTGATGTTTTTATGAAACAATATATTAATACTAGTACAATTATTACTATTAAAATAATTCCACCAATACACTCAGCTATTTCTTCTGAAGGTGTCATCTAATCTTTCTTAAGAAATTATACAATGGACAATAGACAGTAGACAGTGGACAGTAGACAGACCTATCCTCCGACCTCAGGCGCCTCTTAACAGGAAATGCCGAAGACCTCTTAACAGGAAATGCGGAAATGCGGAAGACCCTACAAGGAAATGCGGAAGACCCTTACCAGAATCAGTGAGCAACCTTTCTGCACTTTTACCGTGTCACTCGGTTGTTACTTCTTTCAACCTCTAAGAGAGCTGAGGACCCTTGTAGACTGACAGCTGGCCCAGTGGTCGCACGTTACACAAAACAAGGTCAAGCCTCAGTTGCATGTGCAAGGTACAGTCTTTGATCAGATCAGTCTTTTCAAGGTTATGTTGTCCCCTTATACATCTCTTATCAGTACAATATCACTCAATCTTTACAGGAGCGAAGGATTCTTATAATGACCTCTCAAACCCAAGGACAATTATCTACACAAAACAAGGCGAGGTCTCAGCAACAAGTATAGAGGAATGCCTTTGATTATTGAGGTCAATTAATAAGTTATGTATTTGCATCCTTTTATATACATCCTGTATCGACACAAACACATACATTCACTTATCTATTTTTCACAAAAAACAAATATATCAGGAAAACAGGTTATTCAGTAATTGTTCAAATACCCGTTATACCATCCCCTACTGAACCCCACGTTATATCTTACAGGAAGAGCAGATAGAGTAGAGAGTTGCAAATGCACAAAACTTCAACTACTCACCGCACGGATTTGTCTGCTGTTCCTGAAGATTGAGGAGGTCTCTGGTCAGTCCTGGGCTGGTATGTTGAGTATCCCAGATGAAGTTCCCAGAAAATGTTGGGGTACCGAGGCTTGGTGCCCCTACTATCAATCTCTGATAACCTGATTTCCTATGTGGTATTTTGCTGTCGACAGCAGAGTGAAGAAGTGAAACACAAACAAGGTGTTGCAGTTTCAAAATCAGCTCTGAGGGTCTTTGCAGACTGGCCCTTTATTTATACCTAGGGTCCAGCATTAACTGGTTAACAACAAGTACATATAAGGAAATCTCTTTAGCTCAGCAAATATTTCTTTGCAACAATAATACATATAAGGCAACATCCTTTGTTCAGCATTACATACTTTTCCAGCCAGCCGTTTCCTTCAGTCTGGCATCCTGCTATTGTCTGTTCTATAGGAAATACTTGTTTTTCTTCAAGGCGTTGTCCTGCATCTGTAGTATTTAGTATTTTAAGGCATTTCACACATATATTTGAACATCTTAATAACTATTAATTATTTTATACCCTCACACAGCACAACAACCTCCCCAACACCCCCCTTCCCGAAGCCAAATACCCCCCCCCAGCGCTAACCGACTGCACCCTCCCAACCACTGTCCCAGCTTATGTATTTGGAGGCAGATGTAAATGTGGCCGAACTACGCTGAACTGCATTATCATCATTTACTGATGCAAATCTACATTAATTACTAAGAGCAGCATATTTGAACTTTGTGTGCTCTGAATAGTTATTGGAAGTGGGATTAATTTTGGACGGTGGGACTGAATCACAGATATAAACTTATTGTTATATTGGATTTGCCATATATACCTGTGAAATTGAATTACTTGAACTACATCTCAATTATAGATTTGTGCATCAAGTAGTGTGGAGAGGAATATTATTTAATCTAAAATTTAGCATAGTTTTAGGCAACCGGATATGTATTTATATCCACCAACATCATTTCCTTGCTTTCTTAATTGTTCCCTTATGCGCCTTTTCCCTTAAAGTACAATTTTTGAATTTTGTTCAATATTGTATTTATTAAAAACTATACCTCCATTTCAAATGATATCAACCCTTCAAGACATCCTAAGCATTAGCCTAGGTTATTGCTAAATCCTAATAAGTGGGAAAAGCAGAGTCAGCTTTTATCACACTATGACAAGGAGCCTTGTTAGCAGGTATAGATCACACAATATATATATATATATATATATATATATATATATATATACTATTAGTGATAATGGGTTTATATGGATGTAAAATGAAGTGGAATATAAAATGCAAAGAGATTTATTTTGCTTGGATTATGGATATAAGATTGGATATCAGGAGTGGTCACACCCCCTGGCCTGATTGACAAAAGAGGTAGAGTTGGGGGGTATGGTCAATTTGCGTGTATATATACAGACGTCGACCCACACACCCTGTAAATAAGAGCAAACTACCACAGCATGGTTGTTAATAAGCAGAGGTGCAGTGGCTTGGGTAAAATAGCAGATAAATGGATGCAAACTTAGACAAAAATGTAATACACACAGTTCAGTTGAAGATTGGAGTAGGAGCATACAATGTAAATCACAGTAACAGGCAAATAACTCTAATAACATAATTACTACTAAATTCAGATATTATCATGCAGTTCCTAACTGGTATAGGTGGCTGATCACAGTAATGTACCTTACTCTAATTGTGTTAATTCAGTATACAATATGAATCACTTATAAACTACTCTCACACCTGACCCTCTGGAAAACTACACTTCTGATTAATATTGACACATGTATCAGGCAGTGGTGTGGATGATTTTTCAGTGGTGTACATACAGGAACCCAGAAATAACCTTACTAACGGATGGAAGTGGTGTCTTAGTCTGTCCTGGGTTTGCATATGAACAATAAATCTCCCTTTGTGTGCTCAGCCCTTAATCCAGCTCTCTCTCTGTGTAACTCCTAGCTGTCTTTATCCCTCCATTAAGTACCTCTATCTCTTTTAAAATAAAAAAATACTTACCTACATGTTGATTCCTGCAGGCTGCAGCCTCTCTGTTGCTTCTTCCTATATCATCGGCAGGAACTTTAGTGTGAGGTCAGCTGACGGGAAGAGGGGGCGGATCACATGATCGCAGGGGTGGAACGATCATTCCCTTGCGATTGTGTTTGAAAGCTGCCACAGCCAGGATCAATGCAGCAGTGGGGATGCCGGGATTAGAGGAGAGCGGGCCCCCTGGTGAGCCCGGGCCCCATAT
This sequence comes from Mixophyes fleayi, assembly GCF_038048845.1. Classification (NCBI taxonomy): domain Eukaryota; kingdom Metazoa; phylum Chordata; class Amphibia; order Anura; family Limnodynastidae; genus Mixophyes; species Mixophyes fleayi. Next base: position 176,490,877 of record NC_134402.1, read on the forward strand.
GATGGTACCCCCTGTACCCCCCTGATGGTGGCCCTGGTGACAAGGGAGGGGTGGCAGCAAGTGGGGAAGGGAGGAAACAAGAGGAAGTAGGGTCCTGCTGTGAAAGCTTACAATCTAAAGGTGTTGAAGTAGAATACATAACATTATTGCATTGCTGGGAATGCATCTAGAAAAACAATTGTTTGAGGCACAGAAGGACTCTCATTAAAATATAGCAGGAGATATGAAGACCACCAGCTCTGAGCTGATGCATCATTTAAGTCCTTTTGAGGAGTGAAAATGGCAAGGGACACTCCTAAAAAGGTTTCCTCCCCACTGTCAGCAAGTTAATTAATCATCTGTAGTTTTATATTGCATATATTGCATTTTTATACCAAATATATATACACATTTCATGATCCTGATATGAGGAAGCTATAATATATGTGTTTGCATAATAAACTATACTAGGAGCCACAAGACATATTATAAAGTACAATAATATGAGTTGTTGAAACTTAGGAAGTCTGTACAGTCCCCAATTATCACATATTCTTTCAGCACACAGTATGTTCCTGACAATCATTTGTAATATTTAACAGAGGAATGTCAGTGCTATATGTCTCAGGCAGGCATCCCAGGAGACACGTTTTCTGAACATAAGCAAGGAAATGTTTGTTAATTGGCTATGACATTGATGAATGTTACATGATATATCACAGTAATAGGTCATGTTTCTCTAAATCTTTCAAGCAGACATCTCCCACATTTTTAAATCTACATTAGCAGGAATGTATTGAAAATATTAAATGTCTTAGTGATAAGTTGATAGTTTAAGTTACATCTACTCATTCATTGTCTCATTTTGCTTTGTGTTACTTTCCTCCTGAAATTTCTTTATCTTGATATATATTGTCACCTAAACAAAATAGGCACACATTTAAATTTCACAATAAAACTATGACCATAAAATAAATTGTATTAAAAAATAAAATAGCAAAAATTAGCAACCTGTAAAAATAACATATTGTTTCTTATTAATAAAAATGTATGCAAATGACATACATTTGTTTTTTTTATCAATAAAAGGAAACACAGTAACATTCATTTATTTGAAGAATAAATTCATGTTCTACTGTCATGTTTGCAATAGTAAATAGCAAATGTCCAATGGAATTTAATTTGATTCCATTTTCAAGATCACTTGCAGTGGCTATGAAATAATATTCACCCCATTCTGCATTTTTCACATTTTATTTTTTTACGTAATGGAATCGAAATTGATTTAATCCATGCGTGATCCCAAAATTTGTTACTGTATTTACAAACAAGATCTTCATTAAAGTATATTTGATGCACGTCTGAGGATATGTTATTGAATATCACCAGTCAGGGAAAATATATAAGATTTCAATATCTATCATAAAGAATTGGAGGGAATATGGTAGAACAGTCAATTTGTCTAAAACATGCCATCCTTCAAAACTGAGCATTTGTGTGAAAAGGAACTTGTAACACAGAGTTAGTCTACCATACAGAGCTGGGACCAGTGTCCACAGTACAATGGTAGACTGGATACTTCACAAATCTGCACTTTAAACTCACATGATATGGGGATTTATTAAAATGCGTTTTCGGGAAACCCTAACGTTTGACCAGGATTTTCCACAATGTCTCACCTACAGTTTGCCAGACAGCATGTTGGAGATCCTCAAGACAAGTGTATGAAGATTTGACCAAGGGGTAAATATACTAAAGGGTGTTTTAGTGAAACCCTGATGTTTGACTATTGGTTCTTTGGCGTATTATTTGGCGGTTTTTAAACTGATAGATTTGTTAAGAGCTAACCATGCTAAAACCACTGGTTTCCAAACTATCACATTAAACATGGATGTCCCGATTTCACATGCTAAGAGTACAAAGTGTGACATTTGTCAATCGGTGGTTTGACAAACTGGGTGGGATATATTAGGCAGCAAGTGAACAGGAAGTTCTTGAAGTTGATATGTTGGAAGCAGAAAAAATGGGTAAGAGTAAGGATCTGAGCCATTTTGACAAGGGCCAAATTGTCATGGTTAGACGACCAGGTCAGAGCATCTCCAAAACGACAGGTCTTGTGGGGTGTTCCTGGTATGCAGTAGTTAGTACCTACCAAAAGTGGTTCAAGTAAAGACAACCAGTGAACCAACAGGGTCATGGACATCCAACGCTCATTGATGCAGGTGGGAAGCGAAGGCTCGCCCATCTAGTCCAATCCCATAGATGCATTAATTCTGGCTACCATAGAAAGGTGTCAGACCACACAGTGCATCGCAGCTTGCTGTGTATGGGGATGTGCACTTGCAGCCAGTGAAAGTGCCCATGCTGACCTCTGTCCACTACTGATAGCTCCTACAATGGGCATGTGAGCACCACAACTGGACAATGAAAGAAGATGGCCTGGTCTTATGAACTGAATTTTCTTTTACATCATGTGGATGGCTGGGTTCATTGTTTACTTGGGGAAGAGATGGCATCAGGATGCACTATGGGAAGAAGGTAAGCTGATATGATGCTCTGGGCAATGTTCTGCTGGGAAACCTTGGGTTTTTGCTGAGTAACCATGTTTTGCTAAGTAACCATGTTACTTTGACACATACCAGCTACCTAAACATTGTTGTAGATCAAGTACACCCCTTCATGACAACAGTATTTCCTGATGGCAGTGGCCTCTTTCAGCAGGATAATGCGCCTTGCCACACTGCAAAAAATATTCAGGAATGGTTTGAGGAACATGAAAAAGAGTTCAAGGTGATGACTTGACCTTCAAATTCCTCAGATCTCAACCTGATTGAGCATCTGTGGCATGTGCTTGAAACACAAGTCAGAGCCATAGAGGCCCCACCTTGCAACTTACAGGACTTAAAGGATCTGTTGCTAACATCTTGGTGCCAGATACCACAGGACACCCTACAGAGGTGTTGTGGAGTCCATGCCTCGTGGGTCAGAACTGTATTGGCAGCACCTGGGGGACCTACACAATATTAGGCAGGTGGTTTTAATGTTGTGACTGATCAGTGTATATGTCACAAGTCTAACATTGCACATCATCACAAAAGCATATCCCTATCATAAAGTATGGTGGCAGGACCATAATGCAATGGGGATGTTTCTTTGCTTCAGTGACTGCAAAACTTAAAGGGCAAAATGGATGGAGCAAGGTATAGGACAATCTAGAAAGACAACTTGCTGAAGTCTTCAATGACTAGGGGGAAGATTTATTTTCTAGCTGGAAAATGAGTGGTCTGTGGTATTTATGTGCATTTGGGCAAAAGTAAAAATGCCATCTGAAATAGTCCTTCCAATGGAATAACTGGGGGGAGGGTAGCAGTTGCATGAGCCCATACAAGAGTCATTGCCACCTTCTTTGAGTTTGAGAGGGGGAACAATTTCACCTGGAAAAGAAGTTTGGTGATGTACCTCAAAATAGTGGAACCAGCTCTACTCTGTATTAATGATGTACAAGTAGATATCATTTCAATATCACTGCTCACTTCACAATCAGTGACATTACTGGTTTCATCACAACGGGTAACTGCACTGATGGCATGACATCAAAAGAGATGTATTACAACTGGGGACATCACTGATGACATAACAGTGGGTAGCATGCCCTGTGACATTAAAGATTACATCAAAACAGGTAAAATAACTGATAATATAATAGCAATACTGCTGATGTTATAAAAAAATGACATTATAGTGGGTGACATCACAGATGACATCAAAATGATGGACATCACTGCTTTTTTATTAAAATGAGACAGTATTGTCTGAGACATTAGTTCAAATTCCTGACATCAAATTAAATAACATTACAATTAGTGGCATAACAATGGGTGATGTCACTAATGAAATCACAATTAGAGACATCCTACTCTGTGTCATGAGCTACTATATCACAGCAGATAATGACATGACAATGGGTGATATTAATGATCACATTATATGAATTATATAATTGATGATATCATAGTGGGTTACATGATGAATATTATAACAAATTATATTATATGTGGTGATATCATTGATGAACTCACAATTGGTAACATCAATCATGAAAACAACTGTTAAAATAGCTGATAGCATTCCAACTGATGACATCACACGGGCTAACATCACTGCTTACATGGAAATGCATAGCTTCGATGATTATATTGAAAATGATGACACCATAATTTATGTTTTCACTGTTGATGAAATTGTTATTGTGTAATTCACAATGGGTAATATCACTTATAAAAAACAAATATTATAATGAGTGAAATCCTTAATTACATTAAAATGGTGGATATCACTTATGACATCAAAATAGACTAGTGATATCACTAATGGCATCATATTAGGTAGCGTCACTGATAACATCATAATGTATGACACAGTGATGACATCACACATCATGCATCAATAATGATTTTGAAATAGATGGAACCACTGATGACATAACCATGGGTGACATAACTAATGACATTGCAATGGGTTATGTTACTGATTACATTAGGGAGACAGCACAATGGGTAGCATTGTTATGGTATCATTAGTGATATCACATATGTCATCAAACTGTATGACAACCTTTAACATAACTGATAACTTGACAATAGGTAATTTAACTGATAATTTCACAAAGGTTTATATCACAGATAGCATCAAAATATACTATTACAACAGATAACATTACTAATGACATTAAAATAGAAGCCACAAGGGGTGCAATCACAATTGGTGACATCATTTTTGACATCACAATGGACAGCATTGCTGATAGCATCACAACTAATGACATAGCTAAAAGAAATCTAATTGGGTGACATCATAATATATGATATAGCTGATGACATGAGGGCAGGTGATATCACAATAGGATGCATGATACAACTTATATAGTGGGGTTACATGGCTGATGACATCACTATTGTATCATCAGAATGGTTGAAATCAACTAGTAGCATCAATGATCAAATCATAATGGGATACATCACAATGGAAATAATTGCCAATTTTTAATTATACTGAAAACTTTGCTTTGCATTTCTCTGGATTTGCAAAATTAACATATATGAAAGGTTAAACTTGTTAGACCTGGGAGGTTGTGTCCAAGTACCTGGTGTGGCAGCACATATTTCACAATATTTTCTGCAAGCGAAATCAAAAACAAACTTAATTTAAGAGCTCTTTAAATACTTTATAAAAAGTGATTAATTTGGATCATAACCTCCAGGGACATCTGTTATGGAAGTTTTCAGGAATAATTCAAAGACAAAGGGCTAGATTTATTAAGCTGCGGGTTTGAAAAAGTGGAGATGTTGCCTATAGTAACCAATCAGATTCTAGCTGTTATTTTGGAGAAAGTGCTAAATAAATGAAAGATAGAATCTGATTGGTTGCTATAGGCAACATCCACACTTTTTCAAACCCGCAGCTTAGTAATTCTAGCCCGAAGTCTCTTAACTAGACTAAGACTTTAACCAATAATATCACTCCATTTGAGTGGACCGCTCAACATCCCCCCACATCCCAGATACAGGCATAGATCCAAGTAGACCTTGCCATATTTTATCTGGTGTAGACTTACAGTACCACAACTTCCCCATTTCCCATCATGAACAATGTAGGGCACATTTCATTTTAGACAAGTTACGCTATATAAAATATTTTAAACAGGTTTCCTCATATACCTTGAGCAACACTGTCCAAGAGCAGAAAAACAACTTAATTTGTCAATATATGCACTGTAGCTTTGTTAACTCTTATACGTCCTACTACTATTTTATTAACAGCTTTAATTAAACTTCCATTTTTGTGAATTGATTATCCATATTAACACCCATGCCCTGTTGCTGTCAAATATAACTTTGGTCCTTTCTTTATCTATCAAAAGATACTGCATGCTATAAGGGCCTAGTCTAATGAATTATGAGTAGCACTACACCAAATCTCAGTTTGACAGCCTACTACAATCATGATCATTGTACTCTGGGACCTTTAATGTTAAACAAATGTATGTACCTCTAATGTTTGTTATCAAATATGCTCTTGATTTGAAACAGAAGGCCCAAAGATATAGTCCTTGAATAGAATACGTGAAGATGGTTCTTCTTTGTGACTCTGTAGTTAACATATGAAAAAAACAAAAAACGAAAACAACATGGTGTAACCTGTATTTCACTGGATTTATTATATTGGAATCTTCCACAAAGAAATTTAATTCAAACGAGAATAAAACACTGTATGCTAATTAGCCTAGCAGCTTAAAAAAAAAAGCACTTCATACATATAAAGTCATAACTATAAGCATGTCTCTCTGAGGCTATTATGACTAAATAGAAAATTCAATCTATGCAGATATCAAACTGGTAATTTATACATAAATGACAAAATAAAATAAAAAATAACAATTTATTATTTTTTCTAGATCTCAGGTTTCAAGCTCAGTCCTTCACATATGCTAACCTGTCGAAGTCGTATAATTGGATGAACGAAAGTATATTGGTTAATATTGTTTTATTGGCCGATTGCACTCAGTATGCCACACTACACGTGGCATACGGCTATCGCACTGTAAAATACGCACGTACACACTCGCATTACAACATTTAGTTATTTATATAATTCATATTCATATTGGTTCCGTTATACAGTAATTTATGAGCAGATAGTATTTAGTTTATTATTAGTTTATATATTATAATTATATGTACACTTCAGTGTTATTAAAGGTTCAGGTTAAAGGAAAGGTGTCATGTCTGATATCATATTAATCCCCTTTACATCAGCAGCTGTCCGGTGAATTCGGCGAAGAGATCGCACATTGCATACTCTAGTTATTGATGTTAGGGAATAAACCTTTAATATGATGCTGACTGTAAAATGCTAATGGACTGGTTGTAATTGGAGTTTTGGCGGAAAGAACAGAGCTCATCCCCTGGAGAGTTGACCCCCACCTTTGGATTCCTTAAATTTAACCAGCCTATGACCTGTTTACCCTGGACCCACCCGAAGTCTGGACCTATAGAAGCAAGCCACGTCATCTGCATTGTTCTCTCTGGAACACTGAATGTATATATGATCATAGCTGCGCTCCCAGTTTTCAGTCTACTCTGACCACAGTATTCCAGAGAGATATACTGTTCACTGGGACCCGTGGGAGCGCAGCGAGCGCATGCGATTGCAGCTGTATGTATTTATCTTTTGGTATTGGCTGTACTGTACTGTATCATAATATAATAGTGTATTGAACTGTTGACTATTTACATCTGCTAAAATAAATCCCTTTGTGCGTTGGAAACACAATACAATCGCCTATGCAATGCTTATTTGAAAATGATAGAATTACTTTAATAAACCATAGACCAACATGTTGAGCCACATGCTCTATTTTTACTTTGTATATCAGGACATCCTTAAAATAAAATTGCATCTAACTGCATGAATGATATAGAACAGTATATAAACAAACACAAAAAGTATTACTATTGTGTCTTACATATAATTAATATCTAATATTATCCTTACGGTAAGAAGAGTTGTTTATCCACTCTGAATTAATCCCCAATAGGGAATAGAAGAGTATTATAAATATCCACTGCTCGTTTGCATGAAAAAAAACAATTCTAATTTTTATTACCAGACATATGCTGGAACATATTCCTTTTCAGATAAAGCCATAACTTTTTCCGTGTGAAATCCAGTATCAGTAGCGATATATATTTACCCAATGTAGATGAAAGAATGTATAAGAACTGACGGATCTGTACAGATGAGGTGTTAAACGGCCAACACCGCAGAGTTTTCCAGATCTCTGATCAAATGTTATGGGCAACACACCTGGGCATGGATTCCCACTTCTACCAGTGTGTTTCGAATTTAATTCTTTGTCACAGTGTGGAGAACTTTGCTTAGGCTCCAGTTTTAAATACCCTGGAACCAATCTAATTTGCATACATCTTATAGTTAACATATTCATAACATTTGACATTTGGCTTTCAAGACTTCACAGATCCTGGTTTCTGGCTGCATCAGGTAAGAGCCCAATTCCAGGTTCATCTAAGGACTTTTAAGCAGTAGCAAGTCTTCTAAATGGGCACCAAACACAGTCCCCACTACTCACTGGTGAGGAACCTCCATGCTCTGTACCCAGGGGTGTCACCAAGACCAGATCCCAGACATGATGTTCTAATTGAGTCCTGCTCTACATCTAGTATGACAATTCCTCTAAAAGGAATTCCTTTATGATCCGACCTCCAGACCATGCATCACCAAGCCTACATCAAGGAAGATTCCTTGTATACTCTCCTTCATCATCCAGCAGCACCAAGATCTCTTGCTGGGAGCATTAAAAGAGGACTTCTACCCAGTGCAGGCAGAGGGCCTTTCTGTCCATATTTGGATGGTTAAGTACCGAATCTTAACGGGTCTCAATCTTGATCAGAATTACTGACACTGGAGGTAGGGGTCTGCCAGGTAGTAAGAAATATTTCCATAGATTGTAAGCTTGCGAGCAGGGCCTTCTCACCTCTTTGTCTGTTTTACCCAGGTTGTTTATTACTGTGTTTGTCCCCAATTGTAAAGCGCTACAGAGTTTGCTGACGCTATATAAATGATGATGATTTGTACCTCACTCATTTGATTCAGCTTTTGAGCTAGCAAAATTTGGAACATTGGTATCCATTTTAAGTCCCTCAAAATCAAATGTCTGACCATAAACATATAACATTAATGCTGGGTACACAAGCCAACTATCGGGCCAATCAGACGATAAACGACTGATTGGCCCAATATCACAGTACAGTGTGTCCATTTACTGCACTACTAAAATGTATGATTGTACAACTCTGCCAGTTATCGGTTCAAAGTGGTAGCTGCAGCAATCCAAAATTTTTATACATTTTTATAGCATCATTTTCCACTGTTTGAGGGAAATCTATGGGAACAATTGGGGGTTTCAGAGATAGTATTAAAAAAGCTGCACTCTGAAGAGGCTGTTGTACATTGGACAGCAGCAATGAGCAGTGAAAGTGACAGGTTCAGCCGATAGTTATAACCGATGAAGAGCACAGATCTGAATGTAATCGGCGTGTAGAAATATATGGGCATGCTGATTGGGTCTTTTTTTCCCTTTTGTTGGTAAATTGCTAATTGTTACCTTTCCCTGTAGTATGTACCTAGCCATACACTACTTTAGTATTGTTAGATACATCCCAGGATAAGCTATTCTGACCTCTTATTGAGAGATTGTGCTACTGCTCTCAGTAGAGAACAGTTATTGTCTCCTTACTCTATAGCAGTGGATTCCAAACTTTTTCAGTTCAAGGCACCCTTAGGGTCTCCAAAAAATTTTCAAGCCACCCCTACGCCAAAATAATTACCAAGTAGTCCCCTGCCTTTCTTACCACTGGCCCTGGCCGAGGCACCCTTGTGAGATGTCCAAGGCACCCCAGGGAGCCTAGGCGCACAGTTTGGGAACCACTGATCTATAGCATGTAAAGATTTGTTAAGAAAACTCTTGTAAGGTACATGGTTTTTACCAGACTTATTAAAATGTGTACATCTACCTCACACATAATTTGGCAAGAGTGCAGACATATACATTTTTTTCATATCTGGTGGCCTTGCTCTAAAATTTGTACCTTTTGGAGGGAATTTCAAAATATATTTTATAAGTATCTATCCACTTATCCTCTAGTAATCTCTGCTAGGCCTACTGTTGACTAATATTAATAAATGTTTAGATAAATTGGTAGTCTGTGCTTTGCATGCTAATAAATGTGTGATTGCAAAATGTTGGAAACATCTATGATATCCCCCATTCAAATATTTAAAACAGATTGTTCTATAGCTACTATGGAAAAACAACTCACTGTTTGCACAATAAAGCTGATATATATGATCAAATATTGGAGCTTTGGTTCTCATATACTTCAAGAGACAGATCTATTTCTTAGAACTTGTATTGACTATTTAGGAAATGATTAACAGATAATTGGAGGACTCAATCCCATCTACATTCTCCCACACCTTTCTACTGTTTCCATTGTTTCCTTTTCTTTTACTTCCCCTCCCTATTGTTCATCCTCCTTTGAAACAAAGTAGACATTAAAAAAGACAATAAAAGACCATTTATACAAATGTGATTTGAAAAGTACTTTATTATGTTTTGATCATCATATTGTCACTTGTTACATGTACATGTTATGTTTTGCTTTTTCTTTTTTCAGTGATATCATCCTTCATTTTGTCATTTATTTTTATGTAATCAGTTATGCCGTCTAGTGGAATATAGTAATTTAAATTAATCACTATGCTGTCTCCCTGTAATGCCAATAGAGATGCTCAAACCAGTGTGACCAAAAATGTAAACATTTTGGCAGTTTTTAACCGTGAACAGTAAACCTTGAATGGTGAACTACAAACATAGTAGTTTGCTTAAAGAATATTACAATTGTTTTTATTAATTATAAATATTATTTAAATAGTGTTAAAAGCAAAAAATAAAACACAAATGTTTACCAAATGACATTATCTTGGCATTAAAAAAAGGTTTTAAAAAACTTAATACACCTGTGTAATTTTTTTCAGCCTGACAACAACTTATGACATCACAATGAAAATGAGTAACATAACAGATGACTAGAGATTTACAAACATGTCAAACTTGTTTGCAATTAGACCACTGATAATATTTGAGGGTCACAATTCAGATAAACTCTAAAACCATGTCCTGTAACTCATTAAAGTCTATATTTTAGTAATCAATTAGTTTTGGTTTATGCAGGATACTGATAGTAATGTGTCATTGGTGTACAGCAGGACCTGAATATTATTATAGTGGGTAACTCATTAATGCATTAAGAGCCCCACGATAAAGCTATACACACACACACACACACACACACATATATATATATATATATATATATATATATATATATATATATATATAAATAAATAATTATATATACCGGTATATATATATATATATATATAGTCAGAACCCGTCGCATAACCCAATTCCAAAGTGATGGGTCCACTTTCCAAACTTACAAATAATCCACAATCTGTTATACTTTAATAGCAAAACTGAAGCCAGTCCTTTGTTTGTCAAGACCTAAAACCCCATGTGCATCATCCATTTTTGTACCAAAGTGCTAGAGAAATAATCACTAAGTCGGGTGAAACAAAAAAATAAATTGACCCAAACACTGAATTGAATTGAAAACGGAATTGCATTCTGATTTGGAACATTCTAGTTGTTTTTTGGATTCTAATATTAGATTTCCAGTTATGCGTTCTAGCATAACTGGAACTTCTGTTTGCTATTGTTTTCTGGCTGTGCGGGAATATAAAATCACCCTGTCGTGAACATAGAGAGGTTACAGTTATTTATAATCGATAAATCATAACTGCAGTGTAAATATGTTATATCCAAATAAATCTATTGAAAAGTTTAGTTAAAGTGTAAGATGTGAAGACAAAGAGTCTGATGTAAATGTATTTGATGGCTTTGCATATTCCAGTGTGAGAAGATAGGAGTGTCACCTGGGCCACCTTCAAAGAGCTCCTGCGGTGAATTATAGCCTGGTTGTGACACCTGAATAGACGTTTAGGTGCCGTTCAGCATGTGGTCTGGCTCAAAGAGGCCAGGGACTGACATAGGCTATATGTAATATAGACAAAAATAATTAGGTTTTAAAATATGCCACTTAAAATCAATAAAAGTAGGGATCAACCACATAAGGGTTTTACAACATAGACACCAACTATACAGGGAACAGCCATAGTCACATGTATTTCAGGACGAGTTTGGATTTTGTTGTAATCCCATCATATTTGGTATTTAAATGTGCGGGAAGTTATGACTGGTTTATTGAAGGGGAAGTTATGTCTCTGGTAGATATCTGAGAAAAGCTAAGACAGGTCAAAACTTAGGAATAGTTTTGAACAAACCTTAGGTGACACCCAAGGGACATTTCCGCCCCCACATTAGCATCCACACTGCCCCTTTGAATGCTATCCCATTTGAGTTTGCTTAAAAAACGGTGTTTTGAAGGGACAAGTGGTCAGCTTTTTAGCTGTTTAGCTACCAGTGCACAGAGTGTGGGCAATTGGGTGATTAAGTCATAGGTTTGCTACGGGCCTTATACTTAGCTGGTGGCAGGTGTGAAGCATGCGTCTGTGTTAGGAAAAGGGACCAGTGAAATCTGTAGCCTGAAAGAGAGGTGAGTTTGAGGTTTAGGCTGGAATCCTGTGTGTTCCCTTACAGTAAGCTTCCAAGTCACAAGTGCGCAGAGGGTGGTTTGTGACACTTTTGAACAAGCTTTAGGTGACACCCAAGGGACATTTCTGCCCCCACATTAACATCCACACTGCCCTTGTGAATGCCTTCCCATTTCAGTTTGCTTAAAAACCGGTGTTTTGAAGGGACAAGGGGTCAGCTTCTTGGGGATCAATCTAATTGAAGGAATGTCCATCTTTTCTACCTGCCCCTGTCATAAAGATTATTATACGCAAATTATGCTCTGTACTTCATCCCGTTTGCTTTTATAATTGTTATGCAATTTTTTATTCGTATGTCAATCGTTTATTAATTGTTTTCATAACCTGTAAGTATTGTACTTTTTGTATATTAAATCTAAAAGTTAATAAGTGTTGTACTTATTGCTCTAAAATAATTTACTGCTTATTTAGAAGAGATAGAATGCTTGGCTGGATGTGGAAGCGTGCGTCTGTGTTGGGAAAGGGACCAGTAAATCTGTTGCCTTAGTGAAAGAGATGCATTTGAGATTTGGGCTGAAATCCAGTGGGGGATCCAGGGGGCGATCGCCCCCCCCTAGCAGGGGCTTGCTGCCGGCAGCTGCACACTGTGCAGGTCCGTCCGGCAGTGACAGTGTGCTGCCCGGCTGCTCTGATTGTGTTTTAAACACAATCAGAGCAGCGGGACAGCACATTATCACTGCCGAACGGACCTGCACATAGTGTGCAGCCGCCGGCAGCCTTAGAAGTTAGAAAGGGGGCGGGACCTAAACCCCCCCCCCCCCTATATCGCCAGGGGTAGAAAAAATTCCTAGATCCGCCCCTGGTAAAATCCTTACAGTAAGCTTCCAAGTCAGAAGGCGTTTTATGACTGGTAAAGGTAGTTAAGAGAGGTTGCCTGACAAAATAGAGGTGATATATTGAGTGACTGTTGGAATATATGATAAGATATTAAATCAGGGTGTGGCTTTGGTGGCTATCCCCGCAGACATCTCCAGGCAGGCATAAGAGGTCTGGTAGTGTGAAACAATAAATGTATTCCCCTTTAGGCAGAGAAATGGTCTAAATTATGTGGTGTCAGTTACAGTTAAAATTTCACATGACAACTATTTGTTAAAGAGTAATGTACACACAACTGCTTCAAATTTATGATTTATTTTTTTGCAAAAGGATCATGATCCACTGCAATCTTTGAAAGTTATGAATAAAATACATGTTATCGTATACATTTTTTTTAATGAAGACACCTATTCTCATAAACGACTTTATTTTGTCATTAACAAAATTAATCATTCTGAAACTTGAAATAAAAAAAAATCACCATTCATCCCACCTGACTACCATAACTTACCCACCATTCACCATATTTGACTGGTCTGCCAAGTGTGTGAGTGTATGCTGGACTATTTCTAACCTTAATAACACATTTTAATATTATATTTGCATAGCACAATCTAATTTTAGATATTTAGATATTCAATATTGTGCAAAATTGTCACTAGTTAGTTATGTATAAGGATTGCCCTATCTGCCCTCACCTGACCATCATCCAATGCAAACAATTATCTGAAAGGGTTCTGTCCTGCCAGTTGGGTAACCCAACAGGGAACGTTTTATGCAGTGCCATGTTATTTTTTTTAACTTCATATAGGACTCCAGCAAAGTCCACGTTTTTGCTGAGCAACATGCATGAGCAATATTCCAATGTAAAAATTCATTGTCGCAATTATATACCGCTATGGTATTAATTTTTGTGGGTTTTTTTAATTGATAGAATTATAGAATTCTTGTCTAAAAAGATAATCTTTTACATGTTCTCCTCCATTGAGGCTGAAGACAATGACACATGTGAAAACAAACTTAAACTGCGATTGATGTCAGCAGATTAAAACTACTATGCACCTTTGATGATTCTCATGCCACTAGGCTCACTCCACATATGGGTTTTATACCATTCACCAGCTCAAACCATTCTAATGCTTGGGATTTAAAATTTTGCTGGCCCCTTGCAATTTTGGCAAAGCCTCATACCTCAATGTTTTTTTCAATAAATTGCCAAACCATATTGCTACGATCATAGGAATGTATAGCTCACTTTATCTTGTGTCCAGGTTAAACTTGCATCTCTTAGTTTAAATGGGCCTTAGCCTTCCGCTTTAAATGCCCCTATTATAATCTAATGGATGAAACTGCCAATCAATTCTTAGGTCCCGACTTCATGGGAAAGGTTCACAAACTTAATTAATTACCATAATGGAAACATTATTTATTTTATTGCATTCCCAGCATAAACTCTCTTATAATGTGTCAAATATGACTTGTCCAGTGTGATGATATTTCCTGATAGTCTAAGGGAATAGGTGGGGCTATAACAGCCTTTATGCTACTGGTGCCTATTCTGCACAATGCGTTCACTGATACATCTGGCCAGGGATATTTCTATTAGTTTTGTGCACACAATAAGAAGCACATACTCTAAATTTTCACTTGTAAATTTATTGCCAGTAGAAAAACCACTTATTCCAACAAATGTCATTTCCCAGCATTCCTGCTACAAGAGATAAACATTTCAATCCGTGTCTCTCTCTGGCTTTGAAAAACATACTCATTTTTATGAGGTTTTCATAGCATAAATCTGTTTAAAAAAAAGTTTGCGTTAACTTTAACTTATGAGATATTAAATTGGGTCTAATTTCAGTATTGGTACTTGTTTCTTAACAATAACCAAATTGCAATATATATACAGTATATATATATTTATCAAATATTTATTTATTTTGTTTTCTAAGTGAGCTACATGAAAGTAATTGCGTTCTAGAGCATTATCCAATACTTTTGTCTATAAACTGTATATGAGGACTGCCTAGTCACTCTAAACTCTCTTGCATTGTTGCGGTAAACATTACATTACCTTAAATGATCACATATGTACTGTCCAGAAGCTTATCAAACTTTAGTGCATTGCCCTCTACTCAGAAAGCTCATATCCACTGTTATCATTAAACTACCTTTCCAATCAGTAATTAAAAAGTGGAAATTCTCAGAGCAATGAAGTGCAGAACACAATCCCTGTGCTGTCTTACAGTACAAGCATATTAGCGAGATATCTCCACCATTAAGAGCAAGTCATGTTTATCCAAAGCGGAATTTCAGCCTGTATCTAACAGGGCTGCTATTTTTCTTAGCTGGAGGCTTTATAGGTTTGGGTTTGACAGGTACTTGTGGAGTTTTTTTCTTCTCAGGAACCGTAACAGTGAAGGAGAGTTCAGGTGGCTCTGTATGTTTGATCCTAGGGAGGAAGTGCGTTGATATGTGTTGAGGTTTCACTCGCGGGCTGGATCCTTTTTTGGCCTTGCCTCTTTTATTAAGTGCCACATACCACCTCCTACCTGTCTTTTCAGTTCTGTAAGTAGCTGAGGCGTAGGTGTTATAACTGTTTTCCTGATACCTCTCCATAAATTTGCAGTCATCTGTAAATTTGGGCTGTAAAACAAAAGAAAACCGCAAATTACTTGTCAATTATGACCTAAAACAAATAAAATCTAAGTCTATCCTTACATACAGGGAAGGAGAAGATGCACGTGTTACCATGACATTTAAATAAATAAAGGTTTGCCTATGAAAATATATTTTTTATTTGTAATTAATACCCAAAGCCACATTGCCAGACACAGTCTTTCTTTTTAAGGAAATATTATGTCTGTTTAATGTACAAAATACTATACATTTCCTGACAGTAAATGAGAGGATATGTATTAAATAGAAAGTTATTTGACAAGGCATCTCCGGTAGGTGAGACTTTGGCCTCTGTAACAAAAATGTACTTAGGTAATCTCAGAAAAAAACCTTCATTAATCCAAATCTTTATATTGTGCACTCCTTTAAACGAATGAAATATTTATATACAATAATTAAAATAATTTTAGAAAGTGCTGCTAGGACAGTTAAGACTACTGTGTATGTGTAAACAAAAGAGAGTCAGGCGCTCTAAAACAAACAATAAATAAATTACTATGTGTCAGCATATATATAAATAGGTGATTTTGTGCTCTGTATAGCTATATTGGAGTATGCTCACCTGGAATTGATTTATTGTTTCATTTAGAGCGCCAAACTTTCTTTTGTTTTCACATACACAGTGATCTTAACTGTTCTGGCAGCACTTTCTCAAATGATTTTAATTACATAACTAATTTATTTAAACAAATGCACCTAGTTACCACTGATTTCTAAGTTACTTAATGAGACAAATACTTAGCATTGTGTAATTATTTTCTTAGACATAGAATTAGAAAAGATTAATATATGGTCATAAACCATGTTAATAATAAAAATATGAATTATTTAATGTAAATTGCAAGCATACTGTGGTACCTTATAGAATAGCAATCACCAGTGCACAGGGTATAATGGAATGTCTTAAAAATGTCAAACACATATCCATTTATTAAATGGATACAAAATACATAAAATGATATGGAACACATCAAATAATATGATAAACAATTTGAAATAGGCATAAAAGTATAAATATAGTCTGTAAACTTTGCAATAATGAATCAGTCTATTTAATCAGTGAACTATAGACTGTGGAACCTTGTTTTCCAGTTGAATAGCTACAGGATCAATTTAGTAGAAAGAAAGCCACAAAAGGGGTAAAGAATTAGGACCTGATTTTGAGTTACTACATAGGCAAAACCATGTTGCATTGGAGGGGGAGCTAAATTTAAAATGTGGGGGCAGGTTTATAGTTGGGATACGGCATGTCATAGATCAACTTTACTTTCAATGTAAAAATAAAGCCATCAAGTATTTGTGTGCTACAGGAAATGACAGCCAGTATTTGCCTTGCGTGCAAAAATATAAGGTAATTTGTACCCTTTGCATTGTAACGTAGTTTATTCAGGTGCAAAGTTGCTCATTTTCTTTGCTTTGCTCCTATCTCAAAATCAGGCCCTTATACCTTTATTGTTAATTCATTTAATAGATATTGCAAATGTTTGGGACACAGATATCCATTCTTCTAGTCATGATTTGCAAATGTGAACTAAAACAATATGTTATATGCAAGTCATTAAAAATACAGATAGATCTAATGACATATTGATGCACTGGTGTGATGAGCCTCAAACACTTGAAAGATGTGAAACAAGGTTTATAAACCAGATGTTTGAAAACAACTGGCAACTAATATGAGGTTGGGACAGTAAGATAACAAATGTGTGTTAAACCATTTTAACAAGAGATGTAGCACCAGGGTTGGGGAATTGAGTAATGTTTTTTTCATGTATATTCTGGGCTATATTATATGTGGGATAGTCAGGGGCTATATATAATATGCTGGGCAACTGTTTTTTTACTATGTTATCCAGTTTGAGCTATATAGTATATTTGAAAATGGAGGAATATATTATAGACGGGGTCATTTTTAGTGCATGATATGTTGATCATATGGGGTTATATGACTAATAATTTGGTCTATATAATATGATGGGAATTGGAGCTAAATGCTTGTTTAATAGGATTGTCACCTGGGGGTAATTTTATATGCTGGGGAATAAGGGGATATATACCTTGCTGGACAATTTTGGCTGTTTAATATGTCAATAATTAGGTTGTGTATGCTGGGAAATTGGAGGAAATACAATATGCTGATCAAATGGGGGCCACAAGGTTGTATAAGATTTATGATTAATATGGAACCAGGCACCCAGGGTTTCCCAGATGAACTCAAGTTCTATTCAGCATTGGACCAGTTGGCTGTAGAAGGGGGGCCCAAAAGGAAAGAGTGAGCAGGCCCCCACTTTTAATGCCAACCACCCCCATGCTGTACTGCCTCATGTTGTGGCTTTCCCTATGACTAGTCCTGCCTGTCCTATCCTGGTGCTGGTTACCACATTAGTAAGCAGCTCGAGGCTATAGTGTTAGTGCCAGTTATTCAGTTTTGCAGATATATGCTATTTTTATTTATTTGTTTAATTGTATAAAGATGCAACACATATCTTTACAGTAAGGCTTATGTATGTGTACAAGGTGCATATAAAGATGCTACATAGTCTTAATAGGATCCATAGGAGGTGGTGGGACATTTTTATGTCATAACACAGGCCTTATGTCCATCGTTAAATCAGGCAACATCTGTGTCGTTTTTATATGTCGTCTCTGTGCTTGAATGGGTTTCCTCCGGATGATCCAGTTTCCTCTTACATTGCAAAACCACACAGGTAGATTATTTGGCATCTGACAAAAAAATGTACCCTAGTGTGTGTTTGTGTGGTAGAGAGTTTAGGCTGTAAGCTCTATTGAGGCAGGGACTGATGTGGATTACTAAAAGTATCTGTAACACCCTGTGTAATATATTGACGCTATGTAAATAAAGGACAATAATGATATGTAAAAATTCCAAGTTTGTAATTTAGTAGCAATTTAAGTGAGTGTAATAAGATGCCTTCCAAAAATAATAGGAAAAAGTTGAAATAATTCAGGCTTGAAACCCATAGAGGTGAGGTAAGAAGAAAGACTGATTCGAAATCCTCTGCATCTCCACGTTGCCCTCTGTTATGTTTTGTAACTGCTGTAAAAAGTTTTACACATTACATATTGCAAAATATTATGGGCCACCCATTAGACTCTTATCAAAGGATAGTCAGGCTTCCTCTAAGTACATTAGTTATATATTTAAAGAATGACACATATCATTTACACTCCCAAACATGTCACCATTTAAGATAAAGTTTTAGGATATATTTCTGCTCATTTTGTAATAATTATGTAGTGCTAATTGCACAGGCATTCACACTAGCTTTAAGCTGTTTTTATTGGAAATACTGAGGCTCATGCATTCTCTGAAGTGTAAGGGATACTTTCTCTAATTTGTGATCATTAAATGAGAAAATATAGCATGCTTTGCAGACTCATCTGTATCATGTTGCTTCTTTGTGCATTCTGTGGCTCAAGGCCAAAAGACATCTGCCTTCCAGTTTCTTGAACAATGATAATGTTTGCAACTGACGACCTTCAGCCTCTTCATTATAGCCCCTCATTATATAATGAAATAATTTAATATCTGCAATTTGTTTGGGATGCTTGAACATTTATTTATCACTATGTATGTGAAGCAATATATATTAAACTAATCGTCAAAGAGATAAGGGAGACCCATTGTTTATATTCTTGGCCAGCTAAGTGGGAAGAAAGCTTTAAAAAAACTTGTATACAAAAAGAACATGTTTTATATGTTGAACAGAAGGAAATACAACGGAGCTGTGCAAAAATGTATATTTTTTTATCACATTAGCTTTTTAGTTATATTGGCCATCTATAAATTTCATTATGTGCATATGCACCTATTTGTCCACCTGCAGCATATATAGGTGCTGCCTACATTACACTTTTGGGTGCTGCCTCCATAAAATGGCTCAGCACCTACTTTCCTGTACTTCAAGCACACATGGAAATGTATATGGTGAGGGAAATGTTCTCCTACCATGGAAATGTATATGGTGAGAGAAATGTTCACTTATCATGGAAATGTATATGGTGAGGGAAATGTTCTCCTACCATGGAAATGTATATGGTGAGGGAAAAGTTCACTTATCATAAAAATGTATATGATGAGGGAAATGTTCACTTACCATGGAAATGTATATGGTGAGGAAATGTTCACTTACCATGGAAATGTATATGGTGAGGAAATGTTCACTTACCATGGAAATGTATATGATGAGGGAAATGTTCACTTACCATGGAAATGTATATGGTGAGAGAGACGTTCACTTACCATGGAAATGCATATGGTGAGGGAAATGTTCACTTACCATGGAAATGTATATGATGAGGGAAATGTTCACTTACCATGGAAATGTATATGATGAGGGAAATGTTCACTTACCATGGAAATGTATATGATGAGGGAAATGTTCACTTACCATGGAAATGTATATGGTGAGAGAGATGTTCACTTACCATGGAAATGCATATGGTGAGAGAGATGTTCACTTACCATGGAAATGCATATGGTGAGGGAAATGTTCACCTATCTTTGATTGTTTTGTGTAAGGACCATCCGATTCATTAATTCCAATGTTTACTTTTTCCCCTAAGAGAGTGCTCGTTGAAGTCTTATTTATGCTTTATATTATGAGAGTGCTGGGACATCAAGACTGTCTTTATATCACGTGTTGTTATTATTGTACAGTATAATGTTGTACTTTGTTAGACATTCATCTATAAATGTGTCTTCTTGTATAAAGATGATAAGGTGTACCGATGAAGTATAGGTCAAGGTGTATAAATATATATTTAAGTTGTACCTATAGTTTTGTTGGGTTATCATCTCCAAAGCAAAAAAGCTATTTGTTTGTATGTTTTTTCTTTGTTTTTGTTTTTTTACAAAGAAAAAATATATATTTTCAAGACAAATGTTGAGAATATAGTCACAAACTTGGAAATACCTACTTTGCCCATTTGTTTCTTATTTCTAATTGATATAAAGGAATCAATATGGTAAACTGTATTGACTGCTTTTCTCTTATTTATAGAATTTTAAACCTTTTTGTTCTTTTATTTTCCAAATCTTGAGATTATGGGACATAAAGTGCATCATAATATATAGGAGTAAAAAACATAATCTATTTTTCTCCCGGTATTCAGTACAATAAAGACAAATAAAGTGAAAACATTCCCAATTGCTTTACAATTGTGCAGTCTGACTTCACTACAAAGAGAGATGCTGTATTGGGCTGGACGAATTTGTCAGAGCAACTTCATCACTGTGACAGATCTTAGTCTGAAAATGACATTGCAGTGAGTGAGATTCATTTAAACAATGCTGTTTTCAGTAGCAATATGTATCATTGTTTAAGTTAATTACAAATTATTTTTATGTAAACAATAAAAGCTAGCAAATAAATTGCTGGTTAATCTCACACAACAACCCCATAACAGATCTGTATCTATAACATGGGGTTTTGTAGCTTGTGTGTTCCATGTCTAGGCATTTAAAGCAACAACCTTAAAATCATCTGATTTATGCAAAGCTATTATAAATAGGTAAGAAATGTACTACAATGTTTCAGGAAAATAGCATCATCAGTATTTATGTGTACAATAATCATGTCATTTTGTTTAATAGGCATATATCATTATTAAGCCACATATTTAATTAAACATAATTGTGACATTTATTAAAACTAGTCTAGACAACTGCATAAAATAGCAACCAATCCAACATTTGTGTTCTATTTCCAAACATGTATTGAAAAATGACAGTTAAAATCTGATTTTGGCCACAGCACCTTGGTTGGAACAGTTACTTTTGCACCATAAATGTCGCATATTCTGCAATGGGTTGCAAATTAAGTCACCACAAGTCAACCATGTTAATTTATAAATATTGCACTTAATAAAACAAATAATTCATGTTGTGCTAATTCAGTCATTCTAGAGCAATTTATCTAAACTATATGTACTGTATAACTCACAGTGTATGTAATCCATACTGAATCCAATTACCATTAGCTTAAAGGAATAATGATGTTACAAAGTGTTAACCAGTCTAGACAGGTGCAAGCCAAGTAACATAAATAGAAATGGCCAGTCACATATCAATTTCATCTTTGTAACAAATATATAGATTATCACTAGATTTTATGCATCTAACGCCAATTATTTACATATAAAATTATATATGCAGGGCTTATAAATAAAGCTTAAAAAAATCAATTTCCAAGAATTTGTTGTGAGATGCGATAGATTAGATAGATATAGATAGATTAGAGAGATTAGAGAGATAGATGGATAGACACATAGATAGATAGATAGATAGATAGATAGATAGATAGATAGATAGATAGATAGATAGATAGATTTGAGTCCAGTAGATGGGTTGGCCCTCATAACAGGAGGAATGAATTTGTACACGTTGTATTTTTCTTAACATAATAAATACGTAAAATACACAACTTAAAACACAAATTAAAAATAGAGTTAGAAAATAAATAAACTGTGGGGAAATACATGGATCATTTCACGGTCATGGCAAATGATGGAATAACCCTTTATTTTTGAGTTTTTCTTAAGCACCTTGACACTTGAGATACACTCCTAAAATATTTATTTGTTCACTTGAATAGAATTCAAAAAGACAATATTCATAAATACCTGTTAACCCCCCCCCCCCCCTTTTTTTTTTAGAACACTGTAGGCACAGGAGTAGAAAATGAGGACTGCCTCCTTTTAGTACATCTGGATGCAGATTTTTAATAAGACAAAAAAGTTGATCCTGATGTATCCTTAAATATATATATATATTGTCATAGTTCTAATACAAATACATATTAAACACATGCTATGATATATATGTTTAATAAGAGAAGAACATGGAATACTGTAGGAAAAAATGTGCAATGATGAGTTCTGGCAAAGTCAGGTATTGAAAATGCAGGGTGATGATGCCAATGATGCCAGCAGTATTTAAGCTATTTTATTTGAGTTATTTTATTTTTGAATGGGGACATCACTATCATAATTAACATCAATTGGTGTTAGTATTCTAGTAGAGCTTTACGTGTTAGAACTTCTATGAAACAAAGGTTCTTTGAAGTCATAGAGATACCAATACTCAAAGATGAAGCACAAAGGACAGTAAGAATTTGCAAGCATTTTGGTGCTTTGATAAACCTGATGATTGATATGCCACATTATTCATCCTTTTTGTTAAAATATTGAAATAAATCAAACTAGGATTGTGATGAAAAGTGTTATATTTTTAAACCAATCTGAATTACCGTATTTTTCGCTCCATAAGACGCACCTGACCATAAGACGCACCTAGTATTCTGAACCAAATAGTGTGATAAAATATTTAATAAATATATATTGACAGTGGGTATTGGCACAAAAAAGGATGATAATAAAGCTTTTGTATGATTACACACACATAGCAATATAAAAGCTGGTGGTTCACATGAATGTGAATAGGTCTCTCAAATGGCAGTTGGAGCTCAAATCAGAAAGTTTCAATATGTCCACACTTGCTTGGGATAAAACCTCAAAAGGAAAGGGAAAGAGAAATGGGGGGGGGGGGGGGTGGCAGTCAGCGGATTTGCAATATAAAAAAAACTATAAACTAAATCGTATGGAAAGGATGCAATAATCAAAAATGCAACACAAATGAAAATGATACTAGAATAGTAACTGAGTGGGGGATAATGGAAATGTCCCATAAATGACTGGAAATAGGGAAAGGTAATCTAAAATTTAATGGCTGAACAAAATGGCCATACAGACCAGAGATACACAAATAAAAACATAAAAGCACTCAGAAAATAATACCGTGTTCCGGATGTAAATGTCAAACATCGACTCACGCTAAATATGATTGAAGATGCGTGAGAATGCAGCCTGGCAAAAGAAGACCGGGATCGAGTGTCCTCCAGAACGGGCAGGATGATCGCAGCGTTCAAGCTCGTCTAAGCGGAGATCTGTGGAACGCAAATCTCTCCACTTCCGGTCTAAGGGTGCCGGATTGAATCAAAATAGTGTTTCAACGGAGAGTTTCTGCAGTATTCACTCCATAAGACGCACGCACTTTTTTCCCCACTTTTTTTGGGGGGAAAAGTGCGTCTTATGGAGCGAAAAATACGGTAAACATCATTTATTTTATCACATTATTAAAATTTATGTTTTTCTTCAAACTATTAAGAGTTTTTCACTTTTTATTAGCTTTGATTGATTAGCATCTACTGATTATGGAATTGTGTTCCTTATGAATGTATGTACTTAGAGCTGTCATTTTATTCACACTTCTGTGCCATATTCACCATCCCAACTCCAGCTTTTAGTTGCAAAGTTTGAAATGCATTATTTCATGAACACGGACATATAGATCCATTTACAATGACTAACTAATATTAATCTGTACTGTTGCTGAACATAAAAAAATCAATCAGAAGTATTAATCATGGTAGTATGAGCTTACCATTCATATACTGTATAATAGTTGTTGGGGTTCATACCCACACTATTCCTCATCCTATGGGCAATTGAAAATTACACCAGTGATATGAAAGACTAAAATAACCCCACACCTGTTCTGTGCTATACATTCTACTGGCACTCTGAATAACATCAGTGGATTATAGGATCAGCAATACTACATATATTTTATTCTCCTTAAACATCCGTTTGGCTAACTACAATTTTATCAGGGAAAAGCATAAAATATTCAGAAAATACCAAAATGCTTTCCTGGATTAGGCATTGTGCCCTCAGAGAGGGGGCTATGTAACCAGATCATAGACAGCGGAGATACCCTTTGAATTTGAGAAATGTGATGTTGTTTGAGAAGATGCAGATTTCAGTGATCAAAAGAATGAACCTATTTGTTATCCAGAATAGCTCAATCATTGCATTGCTGTGCTAGTCCACATAGATGACATCAGACTTTCAAAAATGTTTCATGTTTAATAATTATTTTACATGGGTGTGCAGAAGCCAAAACAGCAAATTACATCTGTTCCTCATACGAAAAAATAATGTGCAATCTGCAAAATATTTTACGCATCATAAGTACTAACTACAAACACAGTATTAAACAAGTGTACTCAGCTATAAGTTATGTGAAGAGGTATTTCACTTTTCATCAAACAAGTGAAAAACTGCTACCCAGGTAACTGCCAAAAATAATTCACAGTGACCAATCCTCTAGGCAGACCTGCTTTGCAGTGTGAATTAGTTGATTCATACACAGGGGAAGGGCCAGTGATGGTGCAGTAACCAAGCATTTTCATCGGTATCTGGTCCCATCTGTACTGTACACTGTTCTAAAGATGTGGGAAGACTTGTAGCTGTCTATAGGGAAGTGATGAGGTATAAGATGCTGCAGTAAAATATAATGCAATAGGGTGGTGAGCGTTTTTGATTAGAAACTACAGTATGCTGCTCCTTCTTAAAAATAATGGTTCAAATCTAATGCTAGGAGCGCAAAACTATACTTAACTCAGCTGGTATTTTCAGCAATATTAAAAATAATAATAATATAAGGGTATATCAGTTTTGATTAGACAAAACTTAGATAAATAGTATTCTCATAAGACCCATTAGGCTTCTTATTCCAGATAGAGTATAACATGTAAATGAAGCGAATTAGATTAAGAAATATTACTTTAACTTACGCACAACGATCATAGTCAGAATGCAAAAATGTAAAAAAAAGTTAAAACTTAATCCTATATATTGTTCACGATGGAAACAAATATAAATAGGGGTTAAAATGAGTAAACAAAGTAAAATGTGTATACTCTTACATAGGTAGCTTCTACCAATGTAAGAGTATACACATTTTACTTTGTTCACTTTATTCAGAAATGCTGTTTTTGATATGCAGAGTTTCAGCAGAGTACTTGCAGTGGGCATGGGTGACTATGGTCTTGTAAAGTACTAACCCGATAAACCAGGGTTTCCCAAACCCAGTCCTCAGGGCTCCCTAACAGTGCAGGTTTTCTGGATCACATGTGACATAATTAGCACCACCTGTAGATCTGTTACAATGTGTCAGTCAGTAATGAATACACCTGTGCTCCAGCAAGGCGATAGGGAAAACTTGCACTGTTAGGGAGCCCTGAGGACTGGTTTTGGGAAACCCTGCTATAAACTAATCTGACTAATGCTCTTACTCTTACCCTGCTCCGTCCGATGATGCTTTCAGTTAAATGTCGGGATAGCACTGAACAATGTATTTTACCTTCATGCTTCACATGGGCATCAAACAGACAGCAGCCAATGAACATGCAGACTTAGATTGCCATAAAGGTTGCCAATGGACTCCAAGGGCCTGATTCATTAGTGATCTTATCTTGTGCAAAAGTTAAGATGCTTATTTTAAGAAGAAACAGGGAGATAAGAGTGAAGTTAAGATGGATTTTCATCTTAACTTAAGAAATGATTTTGCTTCTTATCTCCCTTTTCTGGGCATGCACGGAGTGGATTTGTTTAAGATAAGCAAAAAACGGCAGATAAGAACACTAATGAATCAGGCCCCAAGTCTACAGCAACAAGGTACAAATGGGAAAGTCCATTTTTTCCTTCTGATATCATAAAATCACTTGACATATATGTCCATGTAGTAGATTATTGCATATTATGGTAAAACATATGTGTGTGCTACATGATGTATATTTATTTATTCTACAGTGTTTCTGGTTACTTTGTTCCTTCCCCTCTTTGTGTCCTTGCCCCAGTCCAAAACTGTGTACAAGATTGTACTTAATCACTCTAGTGCCTGAAGCAGAACCTTTTCATCACTTACAGAAACTACCATAAACATGTGAATGTTAATAGTGTATAATATAAAGACAAAGATATATAAACAAGGTAGACGCCACCAGCAGTACAAGATGTTAATACACAATAATGTAATGATAATGTTATAAAAAATTAACACACAAGCGCAGATATATTCTATATTATATATAGGAAGCACATGACTATACACATGCAAGTCATGTAAATGAAAACATGTCCCTTACTGTCAATAGTTATACAATAAATTAGGGACCAGCAAGGATTATTTTAGAATAAAAACTGACATTTTAAATAACTAAGGGGTAGTTGAAAGTATTTGGGGTGTTAAGTTAAAATTTTTGCAGATATGTGCAATTGAGCCTTTGATCAAACCATCCAAATTGTAATTTAAAGTGTGTATAAGCAAATTGCACAACACACACACATTTTTGGAGGTAGATAATAGAGTAATTAATCCTGTTCCACATGCAGATTATCTTGGAATCTCAATAGATTCACATTTATGTATACTCATCTATTTCACTTTCACGACACATACAAACCCCCTGGCCATATGTGCTAACACTTTCCCCCCCACAAAAAAAAAACATAATGCTATTTCAAGCTTTGATTTTCCCTACCAGGATTACTGTATTCTTCTTTTTCCCAGGCTCACCAGCTTTTGTTTCCACTCTCTTCATACTACTCTAAATGGAGTTGCAACAATTGTAGGCTCATCATCTCATTCTATATTTGTCATGCTTTTATTTCAATCTTTCGGCTGGCTACCTGTCAAATCCCATGCATGGTTGAAACCCGTACATCTTCAAGGCTCTTCTCACTTTTGCACCTACTTACTTCTCAGACTTAATATCTCACAATATTCCTGCTTGCTTTCTACTCTGTTCTGCAGCTGGTTCACTTCGTATCCTACATACTATCATGGCCTTATCTCAACTAACACCTTTCTCCTATGTTGATCCATATCTCTGGAACTCCGTTCTTTTGAAAAATGCACCTAAAATGCTCCCTTCTTACCTTCAAAACTATCCTTAAGTCAAGTAGTCAAAAAAGCATGTTGCCCCAATTTGCAATTTAACCCCCATGGTCCAAGTGTCAGGAGCCGCAGCGGCCTCGGGCACCGCCGCGACTCACTTCCTGGTTCTAGTGAGCGTCCCGGCCGTCTCCATGACGACCGGGGCGTCACTTCCGGTTCTCGGCCCCGACCATTGCCAAGGCAACGGCCAGATGCCGAGTGTGACAAGCGGTGCGCCCCGGCAAGTGAGCCAGCCCGGCGCATGCGCCAGGATAGCCTGCGGGCTAATTAATGTCAGGGGCATGGGTTGTGATGTATTGCAGGGCTAAGCCCTGATTGGCCAAAGTCTGTATATAAGGCAGGGATGGCTTAGCCTCCCTGCCGGTTATAGCGTCCAGTTTGCCTGTTAGCTTAACTTGCTCCTGCTCCTGCCTTGTATTGGTGAAAACCTGTTGGACTGATTACCTGTGTATGACCCCTTGCCCGGATTTGGACCCTGCCTGTGTATCTTGTGACCCTGACCTTCTTGCCTGTATCTGGACCTAGCTATCGTGCCTGTGACCCTGTTCCCCAGATTGTGTATTGGTTTCCTTGTCTGCTGCCGGCCCTCGACCCTTGCCTGGACTTACTCCGCTTTCCTGGGTTCTCCCTAGTTGGTACGCACTTCACGACCCTCTGCTAGTCTGCGGCTAAGTCTGTCCCCACCACTAGGGGCTCCAGTGAACTCCTGACTGGCAGAGCAGACTCCAGGTTGAAAACTTGAAAAAGGCCTTTGTATCTGCTCAGGTCCTTAGACACCCAGATCCTAAAAAAACATTTGTTCTTGAGGTCGACGCCTCTGATGTCGGTGCTGGTGCTATATTATCTCAGAAGGACTCTCATACTCACCGTCTGCACCCATGTGCCTACTTCTCGCGTAAGTTCTCTTCAGCCGAAACCAACTACGATGTGGGCAATAGGGAACTACTGCCAATTAAATGGGCCTATGAGGAGTGGCGACATAGGCTGGAGGCTGCAATACATCAAATCTCTGTTATCACGGACCATAAAAACTTATAGTATATACAATCGGCCAAACACCTGAACCCCAGACAGGCCCGTTGGTCGCTGTTCTTTACTCGTTTTAATTTCGTAATCACCAGGTTATAAAAATGTCCGGGCAGATGCGCTATCTCGGAGCTTCTTGGCACATCATGTTCCAGTTACTAATCCGGAACCCATCATTCCTTCGTCCATAATTCATGCTGGGCTAACTCAAGACCTGAGCACAACACTTCAAAGGTTCCAAAGACTAGCTCCTGATAATATGCCAGAGGGATGTCTATTCGTTCCGGTTCATTTAAGGAAGGCGGATCTTGCAGAGGCACATAATAGTAAGACTGCTGGACATCCTGGAATCCAGAAAACGCTGGAAATTCTCTCCCGACTGGTCTGGTGGCAGTCATTGTCTGCTGACGTCAAAAGCTATGTCCTCTCTTATGATAACTGTGCCAGGAATAAAGTCCCCAGGAGCCGACCTGCAGACCAATTGGTTCCATTGCCCATCCCTGCGAAGCCTTGGACACACTTGTCAATGGACTTTATAGTCGATCTACCACTCTCTGCAGGACATATCACCATATGGGTGGTAGTTGACCGCTTCAGCAAAATGTCACATTTCATACCGTTACCTAGGCTCCCTAGTGCCCGAGATTTGGCTATCATGTTTATCCAGCATATATTCCGTCTTCATGAACTTCCTACCGATATCTTGTCGGATCGTGGCTCACAATTTATAGCACAATTTTGGAAATCCTTTTGTACCCTGCTTGGAATCAAGATTAGCCTGTCGTCTGCATACCACCCTCAGTCTAATGGGCAGACTGAAAGGGTTAATCAGTCCTTGGAACAGTTCTTACGATGCTACACTTCCGAATTTCACGACAACTGGTCGTCCTTATTGCCCTGGGCAGAATTCGCCTATAACAATTCATATCATTCATCTACGCAAATCTCGCCATTCTATTGCAACTTTGGTTTCCATCCCAGATCCAATTCCTTGTATTCCCTCAGATCCGCTGGTATTCCGGAGATTCGTTCCACAGCGGCTGACCTCAAGGTCATTTGGAAAAAAGTGCAATTCGCTTTAAGACGGGCCTCATTTTCTGCGAAAAAAAATTCTGATCGCCACTGTACCACCTGCTCCCTTAAAGTGGGCCAGAAAGTGTGGCTTTCTACACGAAATATTAGGCTCAGACAGCCTTGCAGGAAATTGGGCCCTAAATTCATCGGTCCGTTTCTCATTGTTAAGCAGATCAATGCCGTGGCATTTAGGTTGAAAATTCCTGGGTCATTAAGGATACCAAACTCATTCCATTGCTCTTTGCTTAAGCCTGTGCTACACCCAAGTCAATCCCAGCTTCCAAGTCCACATGTACAGAATCGGAATAAGCCTCAAAAATACATAATTCAGAAGATTCTCGATTCTAAGAACGTGCAGGGCCAGGTGCACTTCCTGGTACAGTGGAGGAATCGCGGCTTGGAAGAGCGGTCCTGGGACCCGCGGAGAAAACTTAATGCTACAAAACTTTTAAGAGAATTTTTCAAAAAATTCCCTAAAAAGCCTGGGTGTCGGGGTTCCTTAACCCCTCCTCAAGGGGGGGTTACTGTCAGGAGCCGCGGCGGCCTCGGGCACCGCCGCGACTCACTTCCTGGTTCTAGTGAATGTCCCGGCCGTCTCCATGACGACCGGGGCGTCACTTCCTGTTCTCGGGCCCGAGCGTTGCCAAGGCAGCGGTCGGATGCCGAGTGTGACAAGCGGTGCGCCCCGGCAAGCTTAGCCTCCCTGCTGGTTATAGCGTCCAGTTTGCCTGTTAGCTTAACTTGCTATTGCTCCTGCCTTGTATTGGTGAAAACCTGTTAGACTGATTACCTGTGTATGACCCCTTGCCCGGATTTGGACCCTGCCTGTGTATCTTGTGACCCTGACCTTCTTGCCTGTATCTGGACCTAGCTATCGTGCCTGTGACCCTTGACCCCGGATTGTGTATTGGTTTCCTTGTCTGCTGCTGGCCCTCGACCCTTGCCTGGACTTACTCCGCTTTCCTGGGTTCTCCCTAGTCGGTACGCACTTCACGACCCTTGCTAGTCTGCGGCCAAGTCTGTCCCCACCACTAGGGGCTCCAGTGAACACCTGACTGGCAGAGCAGACTCCGGGTTGTGCTGTACCGGCTAGAGGGGTTCCTAACACCAAGCAGATATGTGCACTTAATTTTATATTTTATATATTTTTTTTACCACATTAGAATATAAGCTTTTTTGGGGTCAGGGTCCTCATCCATGTGTATTGTCAATGCTTTCATAGCCACTTTTAAATAACAACATTTAAGTCCTGATATAAGCCAGAGACAAAATAACATGCATGTTTCAAAATCCTACTCCAGCTTAGCACTTGCATACACGGTGGCTCAGTGGTTAACACTTCTGCCTCAAAGCGCTGGGGTGAAGAGTTCTATTCCCGAACAGGGCCTTAGCTCTGTGAGTTTGTATGTTCTCCCTGTGATGCACAGGTTTCCTCCGGGTGCTCTGGTTTCCTCCCACACTCCAAAAAACATACTGGTAGGCTAATTGCCTGCTGACAATAGTTTGTGTATGTGTGTTAGGGAATTTAGACTGTAAGCTCCAATAGAGCAGGAACTGATGTGAATGACAAAAATATTCTTTGTACAGTGCTCTGAAATTGGTAAATGATGAAGAAATGAGCCTACATTTTTTTTCAGGAGACAGAATATTATACTTGGTAAAACCAAATCTCATTATACCTTTTCTTATGCATTGTGTTTAATCATTTTGTTGATAATCATTTTGCTGTTGGCATGCCACAAGGCTTGTTTATAAATAGCGTTCACATATCACATATTGCTAATAAAAATGAGGATAAGTGTATAGCTGTATGAAACTCATGCTAAGAGTTATATAAAGCACTTAGCTGTTTAGAAATAATTAGACCATGAAATAACTTGCTGCCAAACCAGAAAAAAAAAAGAACAGATGTCATTTTTGCTTTATCTTATTGTTTAGACCTACAATCATTAAACATTTGGGTCAAGTTTCTCCATTATTTGTGTTGCTTCTGATGAGCTGAGGAATTACACTTCTTAACCTTGGACTGTAACCTGTCTAATTGGAATCCACTTACAGCACTCTGCTTTCTGTGATAATTAACCAGAAGGTGGACGGTTTAATTTAATTTTTACTTAGTGCCCTTGACATAAATCATTCTGCAAAATGCATAATTAAGACTTTAAACTGTACATTTGGTAGATCACTAGCGCGTTAAGAAGGTATCATTTTGTAGTATAATGCCCCTCTCACTTCTTCTAAAAGACAATGTGTACAGGGGAAATTCTGCATCAGCATTTTTCCAAGTAGCATTATATTTATATAGAAAAACAAAATTATAAAAAGGCATAAAGAAAAGTGGTAATTCCTTTGCCGATCATTTCAGCATTGGGCTGCATCCTAAAGATTTCTCGTTTCTTATTTGGGGTGGGCAAGTATAAAATAATGTGCAAGTTTTAAAGATATTTTTATTAAATCATTCGCTGAAAAAATTAAGTCAGAACTATTTACTATTTAACATATTACTTTACTTTTTATTCCCTGTCTATTGAGTGCATATCGCATGTTGCCAAAAAAAGAAACTGCAAGAACATTGATAATTATGTTCATAAACCAATGTTAGGTTGGTGTTATATGTTTACTACTCAAGTGTATGTACGAATTAATTTTGTAAATTAATTCAATATCCCAAAATTGTTGAAAATGTAAAAAATGTCAAAATTTGCAATATCATTTTACTCATCTCCGTAAAAATAACTTGTGAAGCTGTAAAATTACTAGCATTCAGTTCAAATTACATTTTGTGATGGCTTGCAGCTATAATGGGGCTATTATACCTGTTTTCATGGGAAAGTTCATGGCTTGGTGCCTGAAAATGGAGGTAACCTTAGGAATTCAAAATTTTTGTCCTTCAAATGTGAGAATCTCTTTGCTGAATGAGGGCCAGAAGCAGAAATGCACCTCTTATGGCTCTCACGGGCAATATTTTGTGAGATTAATGACATTTATTTGTGGTACATGACATACAAGATTTTTTTTCTGTTGTACAAAATATTTATCAGGGTTAGAGAAATAGGTGGTCTGTTGTCAATGTAGTAGGCAGGTGCATAGCATCCTTCCCCCCATAATTTTATTTGAATTTTACGGGGCATATTCAATTGTTCCCGTTTTCTGCTGCGGAAAAAGTATTACCGATATTACGGAAATACTAAGCCGAATCCTGCGTGAAAGGTACCGTAATAACGGTATTTACGGGCACTCTTACCGTAATGGCGGTAATAGTGTGCGCGCCGTGTTACTTTAGGTAGTAACGCCAACAATTGAATATGCCCCTACATGTCTTTGGAGGCAGCAGAGACAGTTTGTTATACTAGACTTTCAGGTCCACATGTAGAGTTGGGTGGATATGCTTTAAAAATACAGATGCGGCCAAAAAAAAATCTGTATTTTACATAACATGCTGAGTCAAATGTATCTTATGGAATATGATATCATACGTTATGCAGTAGAGAGAGACTCGAGTCTTCGTCATCAACTTGATAATGATGACTGGCATTTTATGGTTATAAGGTTTAAAAATATTTAAATTAATTCATTTAAAAAATAAATAGCGTTCAAACATGTCAGCCAGCCTTAGCTCATTCAGCACTGGGCTAAATTCGCTATGGGAATCAGTACCACAAACAATTCACACCCATCCCTATGAAAATACAGCCTGCGCTGAAACTGAACTTCTTTGATGCATTGTAGTTGGAAAGATATTCCTAATTTGTAAAAATTAATAGAAATTCTTATGTGTCTAGTTAAGAGTGGCTTGGAGATCAGAAAACTGGGGAAATGTGGATGAATGAGTAAAATCACTAAGAAATGTAATGCCACCTGTCAGCCATGGAGTGGAAAATGTTCAGATAAGGCCCAGGGTAAACAAGGGGTTTCCAAAAATGAGAAGAGAAGAATGAGAGGCTAGCAAGTAATGTTTATTAGCGTGGTTGCAGATTGATAGTGGAAACACTATTATTGGAAAAGTCCAAGTTAAAGTGGGATGGTGGCAGGGGATGCAACCATAAAAGGGAAGACAGTGTGGGGCGTTTGATATTGTCTACCTCTATCCGGACCCAAACTTTTGTCGGTGAACCTGCATTCCATTGGGCACATTTGACAAGCTGTGCCATTTGGTAGTATCTTTTAAAGTTAGGTACCCCAGTCCTACCCTAGGAATGTCTTTGGAGAATTTTAAGTCAAATTCTGGTACGTTTTTGTCCCATATATTGGAGGAAGTAATGTGTTGTAAAAACTCAAATGTCTGAGAGGGGATTCGTATAGGAAGGGCCTGAAAAAGATAGAGCAAACTAGAAAAGATATCTTGATGGCATTGATATGCTCAACCCAGGAAATATATTTTGGGTTCCATTTGGCCAGATCATGTGAAATAGTGAATAAAAGTTGTGGGTAATACATCTGATAGAGCTGATGATGAGTTATATAGAAGTGCTCAAAGATATTTCAGCTTTCGAAGGTGCCATTTAAACGAGTATAGTGATTCCAAAGTGGATTTGATAGCAGATGTAAGTTAAAACTTCTGTGTTTCAGAGAGCTAGGATAATCCTCTCTTTAGTTTTATAATAATGAAGCCTCACAATGACATTGTGGTGATTATGCCCTGTAGACGCTCTAGATCTAAAAGCTCTGTGAGCCCTGACCATCATCAGATCAGAGTCTGAGGCATTAGAAATAAAGTGCTTTAATAAAGTAGTGAGGTTAATGGGTAGCATTATATGGCCTGTGAATTCAGCAATGTTGCTAATTTGAAAATTATTGCGGGATTGGTTTTAGAAATCTTCATGTATTTCCTTTAGACTTCCAAGTTCAGAGCGAATGATTGACAGTTTTCTGTCAACAAAGAATTAGGATCAACAGAGTTCATCTGTTTTATGTTTCTGGGTGTCTGTTCTATTACCTAAAGAGGCAATTTCAGCCTTAAGTTCGTCAACTGTTTTCTTTAATTCTTGATGGAAGGCAGCTCTAATTTTGTTCAAGTCATGACTTGATGCGCTCCTGCACATAGCTCAAGGTCAAGAGGAGAAGTCAGGGTAGGTGAAGATGAGTGATCCTGTGGTTAAGGCTGAGTAGGAGCAGTCTTGCCATAAAAGTTCATTTGCACAAATTGAGCATTTTTCTTTGATTTGGTTGACATTGTAGGAAGAGGATGTGATTATTGAAAGCCTTGGAAACTTGGTAGTGGAGGGAAAGAAGGTTGAGGAATATTACAATCAGTTGAGGGGTGGCGTCACACTCGGACCCAAATTATTAAACAGAAGTGATAGAGTGAATGGAAGATTATAGGTAAAGCACTTTGAATAGGATCAATTTAGGTGATGGGCTTTTTTATTCCTGTGAACGTTGACCCAAGCTAGGGCTGGTGATGTTATGACAGGCTTACCCCAGGGGGTTTCCATGCTACAGTGGCACCAGTCCAGCCTTCCATAGCTTAGTGCTGGTAGTATCTTTTTCAGGGGGGATTTCATACTATCCCCCCCAAAATTCCTGTTACCAGCCTCGGTTATGAGCGTTGGTGGCACCTTTTGTGGGAGAGGTGGGGGGGCACACTATTTTTTTTACTTTATTTAATTCTTCTTCTAAACCACATCATTATCAGCAGCATGTATCTTGCACCAAAGGTCGAGCAACCACAACGGATATGGCTCCTGATAGGTAAATCTACAGCTGTCTTGAACTCTACATAGACAGTAAGTATGTAAACTCGCCTTTTCTGTACTTGGCCTACGTTGAAACGTCCCTTCCCTCCACATACCACCTCTCTCAGAGAGAGTAGTCTGCATAAAATGTCATCTGACTTATGCTCATAAACATTTTGTGCGCATACGCTGTAGGGAAATGCATTTTTGTTGCAAATAAATGGACTTATGTCGAACTAATATTAGGTCCTTAATAAAATTCATTATGCACCATCCAGGCACATCAATAGATACATTTCTACCCTGTAGAAAAACATTAAATTGTACAATACATAAACTAATCAGTATTTTAGTATAAAAATATTAGTAATTCACTAAGGGTGGTCCAGAACTTTGAAAGGACTATTTACAAATTGCTGGTATATGCATTCCTATCTGAGACCGCAAAACCACAAATGGTCACATAAGCATTTCCCAAATGCTGGAAATTGTAGTGTAAAATCAAATAGGTGCATTTGCTAAATCCAAAGCCCTGTATCCACATGTTTTAGTTATTGGCTCTCTCCTTACAAATAAATATATATTAGAGATTTTATGCACTCAATATTTTCATTGGAATAAGTAATTATAAGTCAGTGATACACTGTTTCTGTTCCAATAGATAACTGATATCTTTATGTGACTGTGGTAAATAATATGTGTTTAATTCAAATTTCCATGACGGGCACATTTTGATATCAAAGGTGCTGGATATTTGTTTACAAGTAGTTACCTATAAAGGCTTTAAATAATTTTTTTCCATTTTTGTAACCTGTTGCTGGGTTGTCAAGTTTGTCAACACTGCATGAGCCCGTTGTACAGTTGGCCAAGTCTGCTGATTGTTTACACCGGAATACTAATCTCTGGAGGAGCATCCCTGATATTATATATGCATCATAGGATGTTATGCACCACATATGGGTACTGAAAATCAATCCTGATTCAGCTACTCATACCACACGTTCCAGTACACCAGACACATTATGCAGAACAGTGATCAGACTCTAGCAATATAATCCCACATGGGGGTATGTTGCAGGAAGCAGCAAATGGCAAGCAGGAAAGGAAAAAAAAACTTTTGCATACCTTATCAAACGATATAACGATTTAAAATTAGGATAATGACATTTTAAAAATTCACTGTAAACCTACCACATTCTGTGCTATATCAGCTGGTGTTTTATCAGCTTCTGTACAACTATTTCAAGCAAAGGTGAAAAAATGATTATTTGCCTATATGTACCCATAATACCTTTCTGCCTTCTTTTACACATGTAAACTCTGATTCTATGTTGAAATGCTTACCTTGCACATTAATACCCTTTTTTTATAGAACAAGGAAAAAAAATCTCATTTACAAATGTATATCTAAAACTCCCTATAACTTGACATATGGATTATTGTATTTACTCTTGCTACATTTGTTAATGTTCTCTGTTAGCTGCTGTTTCAAACTCTGAAAGACTCTATTTCCTGCAGGATCATCCAAGAGAGAAATAATTGTGTGCACAGGAAATAAAAGTCCACATAATCACAGCTCTCATATCTACAGTTCTAATCCGCTCCAGAAACATGTTATATGATATATGTATGATATGTATGATGATGTATTATATATGTAGATTTTGTATATTAATATTATCTTTTATGCTTCCCACTTGTGGAATTCTCTACCACGCCCAATCAGACTTTCCCACAACCTGCAATCTTTAGAAGTTCTCTGAAAACCCATAATTTTTCAGAGTTTTCCTTATCCCCGATGATACTACTCACACTAATGCACCCTTAGAACTGTCCCAATCCTCACTCTAGGCCACACTTACTCCTCATGTTTTAGTGTGCCCTCTTCTACTTAGAATGTAAGCTTTCTAATGAGCAGGGTCCTCTATACCCTTTGTTTTCGTGTCTACATTTCTTTTGTCTTCCTTGTATGTCCCTGTTTTATGCACGTCCTGTTTTCCCTACTCTACAGCGCTGTGGAACACTGTGGACGCTTACAAATCTATGATGATGATTATAATAATAATAATAATCTTTTATTGATAAGGTGCCACATAAGGCCCGCAGCACTGTACATGACATTTACAGTAACCTACAATAAACAGACTGCAACAATCCATAACACATTACATAGTACATGAAAAACAAAATAATACAAAGACCCAATATCTACTAATTCATCAAATAATACACTGGTTACTTTCATACTGCAGATCAAGATATTTACAGGACAGTGAGTGAGAGTGATGGTAATTTTCAACATGAAGTAAGCCTGGGCTCAAGAAAACAGGACAAGGGAAGCAGGTCTAGAAGTACAGAGCATGATACAATAGTAGAAGGATAACACAAGGAAATCTGGCCCTGCTCATAAGGACTTACATGCTAAAAAGGTGTGGAAGATACAAATAAGGTGGCACCGAGTGGGGGGAGTAGAGGTGGTAGGCAAAGGAGTTAAGAGGAGGACTGAATAAAGAAATGGGACTTAAAGGCACACTTGAAGTTTTGGAGAGTAGAGGCTAACCTGGTAGGGTGTGGGAGATTGTTCCACAGGTGGGGAGCAGTAGTCGTTGGCCGATTGGAGGAGATCGGAAGGAGTGTGGGTAGATGCAGGTGGGGGGGGGGTTGGTTGAGAGCTTTTAAGGTGAGGATGAGGAGTTTAAATTTATATATGTAGGCCACAAGGAGCAAATGTAGTGACTGGCAGATAGGGGTAGCAGAGATAGGATGTCTGGAGAGAAAAATAGGTCAACTTTACCCTGATAGAAATTTTATATAGTTCCAGTCATTTGAAAACTATGCCTATCTATGAGGGTAAAGTGGAGTCCAACCATGTTTCGTGTGATCTGTGAGGAAGGTGCACTACATTGTATAAGCTGTGTGTAATTAAGCATAGTTAATGCCTTGTCCACCTTGTGTAGATGGGGTCGATGTCTGGAACTTCTTTTTATTCAGAGCAAAGAATTCATGAAGGTACTGTCAAAGTGAAGGATATGCTATCTTGTGCTCAATATTGGGGTCACAAGTTGTTAGCTCCTTTGCACTCTATCCTGATATACTATTGTAGCACATAGGGTATTCGTTGATGTTTTCATCATCGCTTATGTTTCCTGGTAGTTTTATAAATATATTGGAAAATATTACCTCTGGGCTGATACCACTGAATTTATTTTGTCTACAGACTCCCACAAGTATCAGAGCCCCACATATTTATGTTCTAAATCTTTCTACAATATGAAAGATCCTTTACAGTTTTTGGGCCTGAATCATCAAGGGATGAAGATATCCATACGTGCTATATTTTGTGTAAAATAGTCCTGCGCAAGCCCAGAACCTGAGCAACCCAAATGAATGCAGCAAAGTCCAATTCATCTTCGAGCGCAAATAACCCTTACTACAGCCTACAATTTTAGGGGTGAAACAGGGAAGAGAATGTAGTCACTTTACAGTAAGGGCATGCCAAGCTCGAGTGCATGCAGCAGCGTCTGACTTAAGCTTTGGATCTCTAAGATATGTTATTTTCAGTTGCATCCAGGGCCGGATTAGCCCTAGGTCTAACTGGGCTACATCCCAGGGGCCTCGGGCATCCAGGGGGCCCTTGAAAGGGCTCAGCAACATTATTGACAGGTCGGGGGCGCCCCCGGCCCAATCAATGCTGCTGAGCACTTTTACTGCAGTCCTTCCCCGGCGCGCTGTAGTCTCCTTACTAAGGAGATCTCGTGAGTCTCACTCTCACAAGATCTCCTCAGTGAGGAGCGTACAGCGCACCAGGAAGGACTACAATGCCAGGTAAGTGCCTTGGGGGTTGGTGGCAGCTCGGCTCACAGGGGGGTGGGTGGCTCGGATCATGGGGGGGGGTGGGCTAAGGGGGCCTCCATTCTCTTAATCCAGCCCTGGTTGCATCACTTACACCAGCTACAGGTCTGGTGCAAGTGCAGATTACTAGTGATGACGGTCGTGTATGCAAGCTGGAACATGTGTGCAATCAGAAGCAACTGTTAAAATTTATTTTATATACAGTAGACATTCATAACATCCTAATAAATGTATTTTAAGGAGATTTATTTTCTTTTTGAAAACACTTTCTTAATTTCGATACGTTTTGACATTAATGGCTATATTATTAACAGGTGACTTTAATTGAAGATATTTTTTTTTTACTGTGCATTCATTTGTGACTTGATATTCCACATGTGTATTGGACCTATCCTGCAGTGTCTCGTCTGTTAGAGCACAGGGGACCTAGACCCATATTCATCAACATATATATCTTCAGATCTGCTCCTTGCTGAACATACGAACATAAGTATCCCCGATTTTTGAGTATGGCTTGTATTGCACAAAGCTAGAAAATTGATTACGGAGTGTTGGTTTTATGTCCACGCTGCAAAAATTCATACACAGTTTTTGCTTTTATTTGCTGTTGATTCCCAATTACATAACTCATAACAGTTCTGATTGTCTTTGAACCATCGTGATTTTTGGAGGTCAAAAGGGTTTGATATGCCATTGAAAACAAGTGACCTAAGTGGGCAGATATGTTACTAATATATGTACTTTGTTCTGTAAATGATATCCTTAGAAACAGAGAATAGCGATGCCATCACTTATAATTGATGCTAAGTGAATGCATTAGAGAAAAATGTATTAGTGTTTCTTATAGTTAACAACATTTTTTAAATTAAACTATATAATTGAAAACAATATATTTAAACAAATTAACCCATGCTTTTTGCATCCAATGTTTGTCTTTCGGGATAGGGTAGAGTAGATTTATGACCAATCATGTTAGATAATGCTGAGCAATGTTTACAATAAGGAAAAGAATTTTGCAGAGCGTGCTGGTTAACAGCAGGAAAAACATTTAGGCATTTGCTGATTTTATACTAGTTAAATCCTCCATATATTCCGTATCACTTTTTGTCACTATAAATCATATATTTGTTTTCTTAAGGCAACTGTCATGCAGTGAGTTTCCTTCGATGGATTCTACAGCCACCTGTCCATTACTAATCCTACCCATGAGGCTTACGCAGTCACAGTCAAATGATGAAGAGGAACAATATTTACTGCCTTCCTTATGTTGGTGAAGTGTAGGCAGTGTAAGACAAAACATGTGATGCGAGCCTTTTAATTATTCTTTGATCACAAAGCGGAGCTGCAACAGTATGTCTAATTAATTGTACATGACATCATCAGCGCTTTAGAAGTAGCATGCCAGAAAATGAGACATAATTCTTGATAGTAGTGTGTTGGTGGAGTCGCCACAAATGTCATGCTGTTTTAGCATTAAAAATTGTGCCAGGTGTATTTAACACTTTACATTGTATGACTACTTTGCACATTTTTCT
Organism: Mixophyes fleayi; assembly: GCF_038048845.1. Taxonomy (NCBI): domain Eukaryota; kingdom Metazoa; phylum Chordata; class Amphibia; order Anura; family Limnodynastidae; genus Mixophyes; species Mixophyes fleayi. The sequence continues at coordinate 176,531,649 of NC_134402.1, forward strand.
GGTAATTAAGTCAACTATATTAATGTAGTGTATTTATACTCACACATATATATACAAATATAAGATAATTTACTTCTTTAAATTATGCTATTTGTAGGTATAACCAATTGGGATAGCAGCCACTGATAGCCTCTATAAACCTGTGCAACCAGAAAGTCCCTGAAATTTCAACAGTGGTAACTTTTTAATACATATTTCAGGAATACTTTAGTTTAAAATCTGAAATCCCGAAAATGAAGCTATTGTTAATTAAATAAGTGAAGCCATGCTTGGCTACAAACTATTTTTGAGCTTGCCTAATGCTTGGTCAATTTGGGGGAGAGCTCTACAGCTGTATCTGCCTTCTTTTCTTCAGCATGCTGTGACTTTTAATTACACAAGAGGCCCACAGGTTACCTAATAAAATGCAACATGGCTAGGGAATCAGTGGCTCTCTAACTGTTGGAGAGCTACAAGTCCCAGCATTCTGAAACTTGTAATTCCACAGTGGCACAATAGATACCGTTTACAAACTGTTCTATACTATGCTGCCTAGTCTCTTTCCCACACCCAGTTATTTTCAAGGATTTATTGCAAAGCCCACCCACAGCTGGACTGCAAGGTATGCTACCAATGATAATTATATTCATTGGATGAAGAACAGAAAGCCAGAAGATTTCTTTTGTTACGTTATATTTTAAAAAATGTATATTTTGCTTAATGAAAATGTCCTTAATATTGAGATGTGTGTAGCTCTTCAGCGCAGGACTGGTAAACTAAAGGAGATGTGTGTGGGAAGTGTCACGTTATTTTCTTAGGCTATCCACACTCCTCTAATAAGCAGTCCTGTGCTGACCAGTCTACAACTTGGTTATAATTATAATGGGGGGGTACCATACTGCTGGATTTGCTATTATGGTGATTATCAGCCCAGGCTGGTTATAAATGTTCAGTCTAGGAAACTCTTGGTTTCATTCATATAGCTTTGTTAATTTACCCTCCCCTGTATGTGATTCTCAAGATTTGCTCCTATTTATTTATGTATAGAGAAATTGAAACATTATGCTGTAAATAACTTTCTGTTTTGTTTAATAAAGAAAATAATCTTTTGCACTCAAACACTGTTCTGTGAAATCTGGTAAACAGGTTGAGTTTTGTTTAGTGCCTAAGGCTGGGTACACACTACAGGTTTTTCACCCGATTATCGCACCAATCACACGATAAACAACAGTTAGGTCCGATATTGCATTAGTGTGTACACTCCAACGATCATGTTTTATCGTTCCAATGCACATTATATCGTTTGAATAGTTTTTATAAATGGACTAAAAATCTCTACAAACAATGGAATGCTGTTGTGCCAATTCTGCAGTGTGTATGCAGAAAGAGAAATACTTTTGTGGGGATTTCCTTCATCATACCACTGGAAAACATTAGGCATTCACTCTTATCAGTGTTACTCATACCCATATTGTAGCTGCTAATCTAGAATAATCTGGAAGTGAACTGTATAGGCCCCCAAGGGTACCAGGGTTAGTAAAAAAAAAGGTACAAACTTTTCATTGTATTATCAAAAATGAAGCAAAAAAAAATAAAAGTAAACATACACCCATATCCACATATGAGTTAAATATGTTATTATTTTGTTACTCCCAGTTCAGATATATATAAAGTTTTGGGGAATGTTAATGAAAGCCAGCCTTGGATGGCTGTGCAATGAACGCTCCTGTTCAGTGTCCAATCCAGTGCATGTTTATGACTAGCACAACAGATCACACTTAAGCTCTAGCAACAGGTGCATGTGTAAACATTCTCTGTGTTCAAAATCACATCAGAGTTTTCTGCAAAAATAGATATTGCTTCTCTTTTTGTTTAAGGGACTTTTTAGCAAAGTGCAATAAAGAAATAAAATAAGAACCTAAACCAAAACTGGTGAATCAACTGAGTCAATATATCCTCTTGATAGCATCTATAACATGCATTTACACAATTACAAACTGTATATAGATAGATAGATAGATAGATAGATAGATAGATAGATATAGTGCACACAAACTATTTCTCAATATGTAAATATTATATATACATGTCAATATGTACACATATCTTATATACAGGAAACTATATTATGAGTTATTTATCTTGTAGCAAACAGTATGAAATATGCATTTCTCAAATTGATGTATTAATCACATCTGAAATAAATATTTACATTATTTACTAGCATAGCTAAAAAGACAAATGTGTAATATAATTAAACTGTTATTTTCACAAAGTACATTGTTACTCACAGTTGCATGAAGTTTTCCCTTTTTTGACATGGCCAGAAATAAGTTGCTGAAAACTCCTCTTATTCCCACAATCCCCTGAGACACAGCAAATATTTCTAAAATACCTGAAACGACAGAAATCCCAAAATAAAACATCACTCCAGGGCCTTGGAAAGATACAAAGAGAAAAGAATAACAACTCTGTTTTTTCAATGGCTGTGTGTATCTATCTTTCAAGAAGCCTGTGTAAATCCATCACCCTTTTTATTAGTTCTCACTTGAAACTGAAGACTGCTCAGGTGTCTGGGGATCTGGCTGTGAGCTATCCCTGAGGCACCATCTCTAGCTGCTAAGCCATGAAATCTGCTGGCGTACCCCAGACAGCCGTATGCTGGGTAGAGCTCCCAGAATTTAGGCTACAGGAAGCATTTCCTATTGTCCGTACCTTTTTTTTTTTACCAGAAATGTTAGGGAACATCCGGACCGGTTTTGTTTCAAGTATCATATTTGTTGATTATCCGATTTTGGGGGGGTAGTTGTTTTTTTTGTGCATATGCTTCTCTGTCCACAATGTGCATATTCTCATTCCATTTCATTAAGTGTATCCATAGCGACACTTTGGAGCTTATGTAGAGTTTAATGTAAATAACGTTTCCAGTGTATAATATTCTTGTTTTATTCTGCGCATGCCTATGAAGCACTAGTTATGGTTCACGACCCTATGTAGACTGAGACGCATCTTGTGCTTACATCAGTTTGTTGCCCCGTACTATTGTTGAAGCAGAACGGGGGAAGGGGAGACGTGTAAGGGTGTGTCTGAACAAATGCGACTAATGTAGACTGAGACTAAGATGCACATGCACTTGTTTAGAATTGTTGTACAAGACAGAAATGCGTATGTTGATAAAGTAACATCGAGGCTCAACTTACTATCTCCTATGCCCTAATTAATTTCAAATTTAGATTTTTTTTCTCCTAAAATACTACTCAATGGATCTTCATTCATTAGTGATTAGAGTAAGTGAATATTGGGGCTTTCTGTAGTTCATGTGTTAGTTTTGGACACTTTAATGTTTAAATGACATTTCTTTATGTGCCCAAAGAAATTTAATTATCCATGTAATATGGACCTTGACAGCCCAAAATGCTTCACAGTGAAAGTAATAGCGCCAGATTTCAGGGAAAGATCTAGGGCCAGATTTACTAAGCTGCGGGTTTGAAAAAGTGGGGATGTTGCCTATAGCAACCAATCAGATTTTAGCTTTCATTTATTTAGTACCTTCTACAAAATGACAGCTAGAATCTGATTGGTTGCTATAGGCAACATCCCCACTTTTTCAAACCCGCATATTAGTAAATCTAGCCCCTAGACTTGTCTTTTAGGGTGGTATGGTTGGAGTTAATCAATTAATCCAGACTTCTTCCCCTTTCCAGTTCCAAATCCTCCCCCTCTCCAGTCCCGACTCCTGTGGGCCTTGCGTCTCACAAATTTATGTATTTTTGGACACAAGTCGGTCAGGTTTGTTCTTTGCTTTTTTTTAAGTAAAGCACTATTTCAATATAAAATCACAACAATAAGAGCACAAATAACAGACATGTCTGACCCTTCATCAGACTATTTCCCCTTAACACACTGTGCCCCTTTCCTCACACTGTGCCCCTTTCATCACACTGTTCCCTATACTCACACTGTTCCCTATCATCACACTGGGCCCCTTCATCACACTGTGCACCCTTCATCACACCGTGACCCTTCATCACACTAGACTCCGTTCTTTACACTGTGTACTCTTTTCACACTGTGCTCTCTTATCCCACTGTGCCACCTTCATCACACTGCGCCCCTTATCATACTGTGTCCTCTTATCACACTGCTCCCTCTCATCACACTCTGCCCCTTTCATCACACTGTTCCCTATCATCACACTGTGTCCCGTTCATTACACTGTGCCCCCTTCATCACACTGGGCCCCTTTATCACACTGTGCACCCTTCATCACACAGTGACCCTTCATCACACTAGACTCCTTTCTTAACACTGTGTACTCTTATCACACTGTGCCCTCCTTTCCCACTGTGCCACCTTCATCACACTGCGCCTCTTATCATACTGTGTCCTCTTATCACACTGCTCCCTCTCATCACACTGGGCCCCTTTATCACACTGTGCACCCTTCATCACACAGTGACCCTTCATCACACTAGACTCCTTTCTTAACACTGTGTACTCTTATCACACTGTGCTCTCTTATCCCACTGTGCCACCTTCATCACACTGCGCCTCTTATCATACTGTGTCCTCTTATCACACTGGTCCCTCTCATCACACTGTGCACCTTTTCACACTGTGCCCCTTTCACACTGTGCCCTTATATCACACTGACCCATTTTATACTGTGCCCCTTTCACACTGCCCCCTTATCCCACTGTGCCCCTTTCACACTGTGTCCTCTTATCACACGGTGCCCTCTTATCACACGGTGCCCTCTTATCACACTGTCCCCCTATGGTCTTCTTTTTTTCTGTCTTCTTCTTTTCTGTCAGCTGCTCCTGTCAGCGCAGCTCCTCACTGACAGTGTTGGGATGTAAAGATGAAGTCATGCCCAACTTTCAGTGAGGAGGAGGGAGGAAGGTGCAGTGCCATTGCACTGTAGACGACAGTGTGTTTGGGGGGGGTGATCACCTCAATCTCCCATACCCCCCCCCCCCACTTTATCCACCCCTGATATTACCGTTATCTCATAGGAACAAAAATCAAGCTATTTTGCACATCCAAAAAGCCTTACAGACATTCACTTAAACAGAAATACCCTAAATGCACAATTTATAACCCTTCATTTTTCATTTTTCGATTGGCCACAGCACTATATCCATTAATGTGGCCATCCAGCTTCAGTAGGAATAATCCCAACCTACCCAGCTACTCCCATGAAATAGGAGCAAAAATAGCCTCCCTACAATAGGATGCATTAACCCGTACATTTAGCCATAAATATAGACAAAAATGTACTCCAAAAGAAGAAGAAATGGAATATGCTTTGCATCTCTACATTTTTTTGTCAAAGTAGGCACTTGTTTGATCATTTTTACCTAGACTTTCATATTATTACAATAGAGGATAAATGCATGTCTGTGGATGTTTTTGTCTCTAAACAACTGCTCCACTAAAACAATATGCTAAACATGTATGTATCTATACAAAATAGAAAAAAGAGGGCGCTTTTTCTAATATGAATATATGACCAACCAACCAATTACAATAAACAAAAATTATATTGCAAAATGTATTAAATATAACACATATAACATAAAAGATTAAAATCAAAATACCACTCTTTCGTTCCGGGAACATACTTGACACTTCAAGAATCAAACTCTTATTAACTGAAATCCGGAGGTATACACACTGGATAAGTAAATAAATTGCTGCATGATTCTAAAACAAATATGAAATAGAAATTGAAGCACCAAAAGACAAGAAGGATGCCACAATTTGTGTAAAAAGAAAAAAGTGTAACCGCTGTTATAAATCAATTAATCCGGAACTTTTCCATTATGCCTTTTAGGAATATCAATCCAATCAAAGTGGAAGTCAAACTTGGGACTTCTCTCTTTAATGTAACAGTCGGTGTAAATAACGGATGTATCTATGTATCTATACCTTGTAGCTCATTTTACTATATTGGCTGGTAAACAGTATCTCATTTTGGCAAGTCTGATACTTAATCTGATGCCTTACCATAAATGTCTCCTTACCAGAATGGAATACCTTAATCCTCCTAGGTTCGCACTTTATCCTGAGCAGTGGTGGAAGTGGGCTGGTATACAGCAGTATGTCATACCATCATGTTTCCTACTGCTTTCATTGTAAAACTATCAAATTTCATTCACTTACTTTTTCCATACCGCCAATTCTAAATATCCACTTTGACCACTAATCCTGAAAACACATTAGCTCTTCTGTGAAGATGCCATCTTGATATACCTACCCATGTGCAGTTGTATAATATAATACGCATAGGCAAAGTAGTTGCATGATGTCATAATGACTTGTGTGGGTAAAGTTTGCAACCAACACCCAGTGCCAGCTACATGCTGTAGTTGGTACATATAACTAGAGCTCTTTTCTATGTTAAATATTACATATACTAACTTATCAAACACTAAGGACCTCATTTAGAGTCAGACGCAAAGTCTGTTTAAGAAGTGTAGGAGTGGGAGTGTGCCGCAGCTTGGTAAGGTATTACGAGTGGCAAGCAAACCCAGTTGCATCCCACTCTTAATACCCTATCGAGCTGCAAGCAGCTCCTGCAGCTAGCTAACGCTTGTGCCACCTAATTCCTGCCGCACAGCAGGAATTTGACGTGTGTTGCGTCTGCGCCTCACTGCGACTAGGATGTTTTTACATGGTCACGCCTTCACAAATCCTTGTTCCTCCCATTCTCTCGTAGTGAGTCGCAAGTGTTAATTGCTCCCAAGATGCAGGCGGATTTAGTGCTTTCTGCACATGCGTGGTAGTGTTTTTTTGTTGGATGCGCCTAAAACGGACTTTGCGTCTGACTCTAAATGAGGTCCTAAATGTTTCTGATCATGGTCAATGTTCCTAAATTCCTCTCTCCTGTTTGATGATATACATTTTCTGACTAACAAGTACAAAAACAACACTTAAACTTTGCTAACCATTTATTTGTTTATTTCAGTGTTATTTAATAACATTGCTCAAAGATGCACATCTGTGCTGAAGCCATAGCAACCTATCAAAAATCAATCTGTCTACTGCATGATAGACAATGAAAACAAATGTCTGATTGATTGCTATGGTGTTAGTGGACACCTTCGCCCCTTTGGGCTATGTTAGGAAATAACCATTTGCTCTTTGTTTTTCTGTGTAATGTATATAGAGGGTGGAGATATATTAATCAGACATTTTAGTAGTGGAAAAATAAAGATGATTGGTTCTCTTTTAGCTCTTGTAGACCAGTGTAAATTATAATTACAAACAGCCTTATGAATAGTGTTATTTATGTAGCTTTAGGGCTCGTTCGCACATGTGCCCTGGGCAAAGTGATAAAAACACATGAATACTAACACATGCTTTAGATCCATTTTAGCTTGTTTACAATGCACTTTTCCTGCATTATATTTTTACCAATATAATCTATTTTACTGGTAGTGAGTTGTTAATAATAAGACATAGTGCAAGCTACATTCTAAAATGTAATTACAATGTTAACATTTATGCATTTATTAACATGAGAAAAGTACAATAAAAGCAGATAGCTATAAACGAGCCCTAATTCAAAACCAAAATTCAATATCTAGTGAATTGTTGTCTTGAATAGTGTAATGAGGAATTACGTTGTCATGTGAGAGCTATGGTTTCATTTGAAGAGATATGCTTTCATTTTCATACTCGCCATCTTTTAACGGCGAGTATTATGTTTTCAATGTGGTGAAAGCATTACTCCATATATTAAAAATTACGCATTTGAAAAAGATGATAGATATATTGTCTCAAATATTGGAGACAGCAAAAGGAATGCAGTTAAAGACAGTGTTTTTTTGTGTTATTTGAAACTCACCATCAGTAGACTGTGGGAGATATTCCAGAAAACATTGATACAATGGTTAATGTATCTGCAGAATCATATTTAGAGATTATTATACAGTGGAGATTATGGTGTTTTCAGTGTAGCCTCTCTAACAAATAGAATCTACATATGCTACATTACATCAAATGAACAAGGGACAAATTATTTGCATTTATAATATTAGTTACTGAATAGAGATGAGTGAAATTTTAAAAACTGTTGTCTTGTTCTATGTTTGATGGTCATAGTTTGTCAGCGGAATTTTGCTTTAAGGTTTTAAAACAACCACACAACTGAATGAACTGGCTGTCATTATCTTAGCTCTATCCATAGACTGTAAATTCTATGAAATGCAAGTTTATAAATACAGGGAGTCGTGCTGAGTAGGGCGCAAATTGCGTTTTTGGCATATAATTCACTTTTTTACTTCTTTAACAAAACGCACTCTGGACCTCATTTAGAGTCGGACGCAAAGTCTGTTTTAGGCGCAAGTGTCCAAGATGCAAGCAGCATTTGGTGCTTTCTGCACATGCATGAGAGTGTTTTTTTGTTGGATGCGCGTAAAACGGACTTTGTGTGCGACTCTAAATGAGGTTCTCTGTGTCCAACTCAAGATGACCCACACAGTGAGGAATGGCTAATTATAATTGGAAACTGAAGGTAGTAGTTTCAGAACTTTGGACCTCTACGAAACAACCTGTTATGTGGCAACACTTTATTTGCACAAAATTGCAGTACACTTTTTTCATATCTACTACTGAGTATGCCTGCACACCATCAAGCACATATACAGAAGGCAATTGCTTTTTGCATGCACAGTTGGGGCATATGAAGCTTTCCACTTAGAGGAAAATAATTTGATGATATGTGCTCAGGTTCCATAACTGCCTGCAATGCAGTTACAAAAAGGTAAACAAAATTGTAAATGATTATTATTTTGCAAAACTTAGGTTGTATAAATTCATCCTTGGGGAATCATTTAAATTGTATTTTTCACTTATATTGCCCTTAACAGTATCATATTATATCATAATGATAACACAGAATGTACCTGTTGCACTAAGTACATTTATGTTGGACTGAAGGCTATAGTGCATATCTGTAATGTGCTGTATATTTTCTGCTTCCATACTTGACACCCTTGTTGAATCCAGGCTTTCTGTACCAGCCCAAGCACTACCACAGTGGCAGGGGAATGCTGGGTAACCTGTAAATATCATGGTAATATCACCAGGAATTCTCTGTGCGAATTAGGATCCAAAAGCAGTGTAAGGGTGGTCCTGATTGGATTTGCCATTCACTAAAGCTATTAGCTTCAATATAAGCTGCTAATAGACCCAAATAAAAATGGATATAATAGTGTCAGTGTACAGGTGGATCTACAAAATAAAAAGATACTTGATTAAAAAATATCTTAATCATTAATAGAAATTATTATAATAATACACTAACCTCTCCCCTTCATGCCTAGATCTCATCACACATTGTGTGTGCACTTTACATGTAATCACTCTTGTTAGAATGTCACACAGAATGGTAATTGCTCCAAACACACAAAGTTACTTCAGGTGGGACAACAGTTATGGTTGAACTACAGAGATTGCAGGTGATGCAACCACTATGGAGCATATAGGTGTGGGGGGTGTTCAATGCCGTCACTTCCCACCCAAGGCTCTGCTTTCAAAAGTGCTCTCAGTGGGTGCAAGCGAGCAGCATCCGAAGGGCCCCTTATGCCAGGCCCCCGATATTTGTCTTTCTAATCCTAGCCCCATCACCCTTTCTCCCACATTAAGAATTTTTATTTTATTTACTTTATTTGTAATATAATTCCTTGTAATATATTTAATTAATAAAAAAGAGAGCATTTAGCATAGTGCACTTTCTATTTGTGATGCTCTCTTCTGGGACGGCTTGCTTTCAGCCCAGGAGATCTGGGGATAAAGTTATCAAGCTGCGGGTTTGAAAAAGTGGAGATGTTGCCTATAGCAACCAATCAGATTTTAGTTATCATTTATTTAGTACATTCTACAAAATGACAGCTAGAATCTGATTGGTTGCTATAGGCAGCATCTCCATTTTGTCAAACCCGCAGCTTGATAAATTTACCCCATGGAGTGCTTTGGAATAAAAAGGAGAGAACATAGTATATACTGATAGTTAGACTTGAAAGCTACATCAAAGAATCAGGTAAGAGTGTGGTGAATTAAATGCTCTCTCTGACTAAAGTCACAGAACCCTATTTTTATTATGTTTTAATAAATGTGAGATGGCCTTTCACAACCCTCTGACAAGTTCTCTTTCAACTTTTTAGCTCTGAAGCAAAGAGTATTAAATATTTCACCATTGTGGGGGTCATGTTGAGTTGGACTCAAACTGCCTTACTTCTGCGCAAGCCCACAAAACACTAATTCCAAAACTAGTGCTTTGTGCACGTGTTCAGATGAAGCATATTATATGCCGAAACAGCAATTTGCGTCCAACTCAACATGAGCCCTGTATCTGTATTCAGAGATGTGCTGCTGTCTACAAGATCTGTTGTAGTGAATCTGGCAAGGCTAAACGGATGAAGAGTCCCAGACTAATGATCTTTTCTGGATCCTGCATCTGACATATAGATGTTTTAAAATGACTTTAACATGCACATTAGTAAGTGTTTTATTTGCTTTATCTGCAATAAATATAATTGGTTAAATTACACCTGCTAAGTGCACATTCTACATTCTCAGAATTTTTCATCGACATAAACATAAGTTCCCATGTTTCAGAGGCCTGCCAGACATGTCAATTAAAGCTTACAACTAGAATAATACAGTTACCACCCAATGTTTATATTGAAAATGTAGTCTTCAGCAGTTGAATAAGGATGTGGCTTATTGCAGTACATGTCTTTGTCTTTCATTAAAAACCAAAAGAAAAAAAAAAAGAAAAACCTTAAAAATATTGTTAAAAACACTCCAGTAGTTTTGGACGTTTACTATAACTCTCAGTGTAAGCACAAATTTTACATTTACATATGATATTTAAAGTGACTAGTGTTTATGTAAAGTCCCACAGAGTACAGATTAAAGTTTAAATGTGTCATATGTGTCTTGTCTTCATTTGTTATCTTAGTTGTATGCATTTGTAGGCAGCTGGGCATGTCCATTTGACTTTTGTTTGCTCACGTAGGCTCCTAATAATTTACAAGAGCAACGTATGCAGAAATGGAACTACTTAACAGCTGATGTTTTTTCCTTCACAGCTCTTATTCAACAGTCTCCATACTGTATGAATGACTGCATGTTTAGACTTATTAAGTGATTTTACCATGCATCATGGATGGAAATATAGCAAATGTCCAGGTACGTAATTTGTTCTGTCCTGTTTGCAGAACACCCATTCATTGCAATAAACAGTGAGATTACTTTGCTCAATATAACAGGTTTGTCCACTTAAGCAATTTATAAGCTTATAAAAGCAAGATACTGTAGCAACATAAGTAAAAAGCAAAAATCATTAGTACTGCTACACACTGGGTATTAAAGTAATAAAAGTTTATCATTAAAATGGGCCCAGTTTGACAATAATACAGTTCAAATACATATTCACTAATGCCTTTACAGTTCAATAATGCATATTTAGACTACGGAAAAAAATTCTACATTGGTAACTTTTATGATCTTTATGACAAATATCAATATATCAATTTCCAAAGTTGTACCTTATATTGAAAATAAAAGCATTTATATGTAGTGTGTATTTTACAAGGGCTTGTACACCCAGGCATTAATATCACATGTTCAATGTACATTTTTAGAAATTGGTAAACACGCTTTAACCCTGATAGTCCAAAAAATAATGTACACTAATGGACCTATAGATACAGGGGCTCTTGATAAGTTGAACGCAAATTGCGTTCTTTGTGTATAATACGCTTTTTACATCTGAGCATGTGCACAAACCACTAATCTCGGAACTAGTGATTTTGTGTGCTTGTCCAGAAGTAAAAAAGTATGTTATATGCCAGGAACGCAATCTGTTGTCAACTTTAAAAACTTAATAAGTGTCTGTTTTGCATAAATTTCAACATGGCCTGCAGCATTCACAAGCAATAGTGCTGGATACAATATAATGGAGCTCTATGGTAGTGATTCCCAAGTACATAGTACACTCTGCAGCATGGAGACTTTGAGAACACACGTTGAATGCTCTGTTAAAAATAAGAACAAAGCACAGGGTTTTTAACAGGTGTTTTTAACGCCCATGTGTACGAACCCTAGAAAAATGTATTATTTCTAGTTAGTTCAAAGGTAGCTACGGGTTTTTATTACACATTGAGTACTTTTGAGCACTATAAATTTTAGTCCAATGGTCTTATAATTAAATGAAAGCATAACACATACTAATTATAGGAAAATACATCATATACACAGTGTTTAAAATAGAATTAAATAAACTTAGATTAATTCTTAAAAAAAAATATCTAAAATGTATGTGTTTTTTTCTGCATTTAGCATACAGTAATACACAAATAGCATTATACTGTAACATACAGTTATTAATGGTGAGTAGTGATATAATACATAATAAGTGAAAGATAAAAGATGGTCATATCTATATTATGTACAGGCGGTAAGCTATCATTATTTACCCAAACTTGGGACCTCATTGAACTCTTCAGCATGTCTCATCATCAAATTATTATTTTTTTCCACACAAACGTTTAAAGTATTTATAGTGACCTAAATGTTATGATTTCTTAAAAGCAAAACAATATTATGGTGTGTACATCCACAACATATAACCACAAAGCACCATACATATATTTGGGTACAGCAGAATTTTTCATTTCTACATTCAATTAGTCCAGGTTATTATAATTGAAAGATAAAGGTAAAATATTTATCTACGTTAGTACTAGTGTGGGAGAAAGCATTTTCAGCTAGACAACAGCTTTAAGGGACTGTTACTCTATGTACAGTACAATTTCCTAAAACACAACTAATACTCAATACATTTTGATCCAAGAAGAGACTTGTGAAACAGTAAATGTAATTATAGTTAAATAGAGTGGGGTGGAGGTTGGGTGTTCCATAACCCTATAAAATATTATCTGTCTCTACCATAGGTTTAACAAAACCTTCCACCGTCAAATAATCCTGAGTTCTGTAGCAAAACTCATTTAAGAGCCGGCAACTAGGAAAGTTCCATTTATCTTAACTGAATAATACATAAGTTCCATATCCATTCCAACACATTGCATTTCACAGTCTGAGAAAGCAGAATCCATCATATCAGAACTACTTACTGAAGTGTAGAGAAATTCTATTACGTTGTTAAAGCGTCTACTATAGATGTACAATCATTATTTATATACTGTTAGTTTACTTCTCTAGCATGCTAAATAAACATTGTTAATAAACCTTAATAGTAATAATACTAAAGGTTAGAAATAAAGAGTCTACAGCTAAAGTATTCCAATACCAGAAAATTAAAACCTAATATAATTAGATTATGCTACAAAATAAATCACATACTTGTATGGATACAGGAAAGGCGATGGTGTTTTTGTGTATACAGCATAGAGAGGTGGTGTGGTAGTCCAGGTCAGATACTATTAAGGAGCTCACAAGTGCAATCAGTATATAATGCGCATTGTCTGCAGTGTTTCTCTACAATTGTTAGGAAAGCGAGCTTTAATAATTAATAACGCGCTTTTAAACTTTATGCCTTATATAGACCAAGTAAAAGGATGTTCGCTCTTTTATTGTTATTTTTTTTAAAGTACGTTACAAAGAGCTCTTATGAACACGGTTTCCAGATATAAATAATTAAGGGAAACTTTTCAGAACTCCAGAAAGAAGTTACTTTATTAGTACTCGGAAGGTCAGCAATGGAATATTTTATGCCCACACGCAATGTGCAATATTTACCGTGCCATCATCTTGTAAAGACATAATGAACAGTGTGTTTGCACATGTTATTTTTTTTTAATATACACGTAATAACTAATTGCTTACTTACTATGAATGCTTACTATGTACTATGTATGTAGCAGTAGTGTGTCTGTATGTATAAGTGTATATATACATATACACTTATACATATATATATATATATATATATATATATATATATATATATATATATATATATATATATATCTACATACACACACACTAACTAAACATCGACTAACAAACTGGTTTCAGTTACTATACCCTGTTTCACTCGAGTCCATCAATTATCCACGAATGATGATGAATTTTGTTTCTTTGACAAAAGTGGCACTGCCGATGTAGAAAGACATATAAGCATAAACACACTGGTCCAACCTTGTTACTTTGTGTTTAATGAACGTGTGCATTAGCCTTCCGACGGAGGAAAAGAGAATATGTATCAGCATTTGGCTTATATTACCTGCGCCCTATATACCAGGGGAAGGGAGTAAACTATAAATGAGCAACTTACTTAAGTGGCTGGCTTCGTGGGAGCCATTGACTTTGCCATCCGTGTGGATCTGGAGATGAAAACCAATGCCTACTGTACAGTACAAGCTGCCAGTCCTGCGCCCTGCTGTTCTCCACAGAGACCCACTGATCTCTGATCCCAGTGAAGTTGCTGATGATAAAGAAGAAGAGGCTGCAGAAGAGGATATGATACTTCTGTTGTTAATGGATCCCCTCGCAAGCGGTCCCTTGAGTTTCTTCAGCTTGGGTGCTGCTGACACTGAGGTCCAGACGTTGGATGTGGAGAGGAAGAATAATGTGATAAAACAGAATGAAGGTAATCTCATTCTTCCAATGGGGAATATCCCAAGAGCATTTTGCTGCCCCAGTGGCTCCTGCAGCAGCAGCAGCAGCCAGCCAGTCAGTGGCTATTTTGCAATGTATCTCTAGCCTGATGTGTGCGTGTATAGATGGTAGTCATGGCTCATTGCTAGTGAGAGACCCAACCTGAGCACTGGCACTGCTTGAGATATTTATAACACTGGTGATCTCACAGCTAGGATGTCTGCTTGCTGCAGCAGCTAGATCAAGAAGCCTTCTTCACGTAATGCTACTCTGATCTCTGGTTGAGGTCTCCTAAGAAGTATTTCTTCAAGTTGGGTCCCTTTGAATAGCGATGACGGGGTTTGTGGTGGGTATAGTGCCACCCCTGGGGAATTCTAGAAACTCCATAGATCACATGGAATGGGATCCCAGCTGGACACAGATGTCTTACATCTTTCCATAAAGAATACGTCGCGGACGATTCCAAAATCGACAACCCGAGTGGTTTCCTGTACAATCCCAGGGGAGGGCGCTGCTTGCTGATCTATCCTGTGCATTAGACTTCATACACTTTACCTCTGACGATCAATGTGGCAAGCTGTTACCGGAGCAGTCTGGGCACATCCTATACAACCAATCAAGGCTTACTAGCTGTCATTAGGTCCACTGACTTCGCCTCTTAACAGTGATCAGTGTACTGTTCAGCAAGCATTGCTTTCATGCTGTCATTATTAATTGCTGAGCACTACTTGTCTTAATTATATAGCTGCCATTCATTTGTCATTTCCTCGCAATCTGCAGTGTCCACTACAATTCCTTCCTTTTATTGTGTATAAATAGCTTCTATGTGGAAACACAGAATACATTCATATTCTATGAAAACAAGTTGCGTAGTGTGTGTATGTGTATGTGTTTTTTCCCCAAATGCACTATTCAGGGCATCGTGTGCTACTGATGAAGCACGAGTGTAGTCAGTAAGAGGTTATGCAGCAGCCGCGTTATCTACTGCTGTTAACGCACCAGCATTATTTTATATTCTCTCATATTATTACAAAAAGAGCAGACTTAAGATTTGTCCTTCTTAAACCATTTGCGTATTGGTGTAAAGTATGGTGTGTATATATATATATTTTTTTAAATCATTACATATAACCTGCATGTGCTTATTTATTCTGCTCATCTGTAAGTCACCACCAAAATCTTACAGGTCTCTGCTCTCTGATCTTCACTGTAATGGTTTAAATGTGCAGAACGAATGAGGTGCAGCCTTTCCTCTGAGCAGTTTCTGAGCCATGTAAAGATCCACAATGAATGATTGATGACAAACCGCACTGGACTCATCCTTAAGAAACCTGAGAGTAAAGAATACCCTTATATCCAAAAATCCATCTGTCATTTAGCAGATAAACCAACATTCCTCAAATATTTAAGCAAATAAATATGTGTAAAGACTTGTATGCAGTCACGTTAACAGTAACATTTTAATATAAATGTATAATGATGCTGTGACTATTTGTTTTACTATCAACACTGTCACACTTAACGCCCAAATAAATAGATTTCTAAGGGCTCCTACCCACTAGTGTCAATTAAGTGTTATAACTAGATCTTTGTAATGATAATAAAGCATGTAAACAGGGATGAAAATGGAACCCAATGTTTTCAATGACCCTTATCCACTGGAATTTACACTTGTATTTTGGAGTTTTGGCATTGTGGCATATATGTTCCAAAATTGGCTGCCATATTCAGAGCCAGATTTAGACCTCATGGGGCCCTAGGCAAGATACTGGTTTGGGCCCCCCTCCCTGAAAAAATCCATAGCACTATAGTTTTTAGCATAACATATACCCCTATTCAGGGGCTGGCTGGCAGACTTTAGCCCAGGGGGGCAAGCACATAGCACTGGCCCATAAGTAGCGGCCCATTTTTAAAGGTTGGTCTCACCGCCGGCCCTGGGAGGGCCCTCTGGGGACCACTGGGTCCTAGGCAATTGCCTAGGTTTCCTAGTGGAAAATCCGGGCCTGGCCATATTTACTTGAGTTCATCACAAGTGATGGCAATGGGATCAGAGTGTCTCCCATTAAGTCCCTTGACCATTGTCCTTATCCACTCCAACACAATCACACTTGACATGCTGTGAACAAGCATTTAGCACAACACCAGGGGATAAGGGCCTTAGTGTTATGTACTAAGTAAAGCTGCAGCACTATTTGAATAGCTAATGAATGCTTTTTCCACAAAGTATCGTCTCCAGTTATTAGCTTGTCAATGTCAAGTAGAGCAGGACTCATGCCTAAAATTCAATTTGAAAACAGATGAAGAGCAGGTAAACCTTGTATCATCATCATCATTTATTTATATAGCGCCACTGATTCCGCAGCGCTGTACAGAGAACTCATTCACATCAGTCCCTACCCCATTGGAGTTTACAGCCTAAATTCCCTAACCTACACACACAGACAGACTAGGGTCAATTTTGATAGTAGCCAATTAACCTACTAGTATGTTTTTTAAGTGTGGGAGGAAACCGGAGCACCCGGAGGAAACCCATGCAAACACGGAGAGAGCATGCAAACACTCCACACAGATATGGCCATGGTCGGGAATTGAACTCATTACCGCAGTGCTGTGAGGCAGAAGTGCTAACCATTTAGCCACAGTGCTGCCCTTAACACAAGTAAAATAAGGCACAAAATCGTATTTTATACCACAAAATAAATCAGGAACTGTAGAGCAAAAGCCACTTATTTGTGATGTCATGCACCTACTGTCATATGTTGACTCTGTTTTTATGTGTCACACATGCTAGAGTCAGTGGTGTGAATGGATATTCTGCGGACTGCGGTGGCAACTAAAAGGCAAATCCAAGTCATAAATGAATAGTTACTCATTGTTAGCATAAATGTAGATCTGTGAGTACTCAACACTACTACTCAAGATCCTCTCCCAGCGTCAGCAATGTTGGCGATATGAAAAAAGGATAGTTCTTTGTTAATTTCTAACACAAGAGTATTTTTTAGAAACTAAAACAGTGTTGTTTGCATTTCCTCTTTCCCTGTTGTCGATGAGGGGAGAGGATTCAGTGCAGTGCCAGTTGGGTGGGTACTCTGGAATGTTTCTCCTAGTTGGGGCGAGAAAGACTTGTACTTGTGACTTGATGTAGTCTTTTAAATTGTGCCCCTCTCAACTCTTATTCCAATATAAATCTTTGTATTAGTGAAATGCACTCTATACAATACAAATACAGGGACGTTTAATAAGGTTATGTAAAGAGCAATAGGTGTGCAAGGTGAAATTTTTCTGTCTTGGTAAGTTTTATAATTTTGCTAAAATATCTTAAATGAAAAAAATAGGTTTTGGGAATATTATTATTAGCAACTGATGAGCAGCATGGTTACACGGCTTCTGACAAAATTATCCTTAGTATGTGTGTGTGTGTGTGTGTGTGTGTGTTAGGGAATTTAGACTGTAAGCTCCACTGGGGCAGGCACTGATGTGAATGAGAAATATGCTCTGTACAGCGCTGCGGAATTGGTAGCGCTGTATAAATAAATGGTAATGATAATATTTAAATGTAATGCAAAATAATCACAAAAATGAAACAGTCAGTGATGCTATTAACATTATGAGCAATTTAAAAATAAACATTGAAAATGTTATTGTAAAAATGCAAAGTAAAAGAATGCATTATTTTTTTACATTTATGTTGCCTTGTTCAATAAGTTGGATAATGTCACTTAGATTCTTATTAAACCCATCAAAAAGTTGAAACCTCTAATTTAGATTTTTTTGCAGCAAGAAAGAAGGCATTCTCCAAATAAATTCCCTACATTTTGTTGCCCCCCTTCAAAATCAGCTGCCCAAGACAGCTGCATCATTTTGCTTCATTACACACATTTTTAAAGCAGTATGGTGATTGAGGGTCAAGCAAATATTTGTTTGGGTTGATGGGTGGATCAGTATGAACTAGAGATGTTTACTGACCCCCGTGTTCTGCTTTTGGTTTTGGATCTGGATTAATTTTGTGTTTTGGTTATGGTTTTGGCAAAACCGCCCTTGCGTGTTTTTGTTTTGGTTTTGGATCCCTTTTTTTTTTTCCAAAATTTTTATTTTGTTTCTAAAATCACATAATTTTCTTTTTTCCCTATATTATTATTAACCTCAATAACACTAATTTCAAGTGATTTGCAGTTAATTTTAGCCACCACACAGGTCACAATATTATTTTCATAGACTTTCAAACAAAAACTGCTGAGACCTGGCTGGATGCTAAGCGACAGATCAATGACACAAACACACAGCAGTTCATAGCACATCTAGGAAACATTGCCACACAGCAGTGGCATAAAAAAAAGTGGTGCAAGATGGAATTGTCATTGGATCATGAAATCAGTTATGGTTAGTTTGATCGCTCCACCCGTTCCTTGTATAACTGTGGTAATTGTACAGCTAATACATGGCGACGAACGCTGACCCACCCTGGGAAACGTGCTTTTATCAGACCCAGACCAATGCAGGGTGCCAGACAATGCACTAAAAAGAGCCATTGTAATTCACAGCAAAACGCAAGTTCATCACTGAGCTTCGAATCAGCCTCAATTCCCCAAAAATTATAATATAGTTAGGTACCTTTGACGTAAAGTGCAGATTGCAAACACTTTGTGCAATACTGATGAAACAGCAGCAAAGTGGAAGGTAAAACATATACACATTTATTTAGACATCCATGCTAACATTACTTCTGCAAGTAATGTTGTTCTTTGTTAATAAAACTGTTGTCTTTAAACCGTTCAAAAAAATTAAAAACAATCCTCCACCATTCTTTGGATGTTGATAGTTGATAGTAGGATCAAGTGGAGTTACAGCAAAGGTGTCACTAATTTTGGTCAATTCTTTTACAGTAGACAGGACCAGATGTCAAAATGTTGTGCTGAATCATCTGCATCATCAATGGGTGTCTAAGATGCTTGCAAAGCACACAGCAGTATATAGCACATGTAGGTAACATTGGCACATAGCAGTAGGAAAAAGGAAAAGTGGTGCAAGATGGAATTGTCCTTGGACCCTCCTACCTACCCTTATGTTGCATCTTAAAAAGGACATGCACACTTTAACAAACCAAGCACTTCAGCCACAAAAGTACCACTCCTTGTGACTGAAGTGCTTGGTTTGTTTGGGCCCCCACAAAACAAGGTAACAATGGGCTTAAGGCAAATAAGGTAACAGTGCTGTTGATGAACTCTACTGTGGCAAGATGTTGTTATCATCATCCTCAGCCTCATCCTCACATTCATCAGTTTGTACATCATCCTCACACATTATTAATTCATCACCTCTGGAATCCACCATTACAGAAGTCTGATGTAATGTAAGTTTGATGTAATTTGCTTGAAAGGCCTTCCTCGTGGAAATTGAAGTTCGTTTTTATGAACATCATCTTTTCCGCATTTTGAGGAAGTTGCCTCCAACGCCGATTGCTGACAAGGTTCCTGGCTTTGCTGAAAACTCTTTCCGAGTACTAACTGGAGGGTGGGCAGCTTAAACAGTGCAAAGAGAGTTGATACATGGGTCTCCAAATTTTTTTTTCTCCTCATATGTAAAGGGACTGTCTGACATGTTTATTTCTATGCTGTCGTTAAAATAATCTTCCACCATCCTTCGGCTGTTGATAGTAGGATCAGGTGGAGTTACAGGAGAGGTGTCACGTTTTTTGGTCAATTCTTTTAGACCAGACCAGATGTCAAAATTTTGGCTGAGTCATCTGCATCATCATTAGGTCTCTTCGAAAAGCCAAGTTTTTTCCTAGCAGCAGTTGAGTGAGAAACTGAAGGAGGAGGCGCTGTCCTGTCACGTAACACTTGAGCTTTCATCTTGCTCACCAGGTGCTCCTTGCATCTCTTCAGATCTGGGTCAGTTGGAAACAAAGAGAAGATATAGTTTTTAAACCTAGAATCAAGCACAGTCACCAAAATGTAGTGATTCGATTTCAAGATTTTGATAACGCTTGGATCCTGGCGAAGTGAATAAAGTACTTGATCTACAAGTCCGACATAAAACATGGAATTTTATGTGATGGTTGAAGGTTGACTGTCCATAATATAATTGTGATGTATATTTTTGTACGGGCACATCTCCATATACTCTGAGTATCTCAGTATAGGTATACATGGTTTCTTACACTTCATTTTGTCCTGGTAACAGATGCAGTTCAAACGGATGGAATCTGCTATAAGGAAGGGCAGTGAGTACACTTCATGTTATGGAAGAGCTACCGGCTGTGTGACATAGCTTACAGGTTTGGAGTGGGGTGTGTCCTTAGCAAGTTCCCTCTGTTCTCACATTTGACATAGTGAGTGCAGAGTTATTATGTACTAAGGCATTAGGGGCATACTTTTTCCTGGGTCTAGCAGTTGTTACATTATAATTTACCTATAACATTCAGTTGATGGTGGTTAGCAGCACCCCGGGCTCCTCCTGGTTCACTTATTAGGTATATGTGGTATTGTTCTTATATATGCATAGTTATTACACTATTTGGGGATACTCTACCAACAGGGGCCATTTGGGTTTCTTGTGCCAACCTGGGACATTTTTATTTTGAGGGACATTTTGTGGCTGATCAGGTATCCATCTGTTGGGGATATTGATCTACACTTAAACTAGGTTATTCTCAGGAGGTTCTGCGTAAGGGAGTGACCAATTAAACAATTTTATACACTGAAGGCTAATTTCTGAAGCAATACCCCAATGAACTGGGGAAACACAGGACCAGTTTGTGTCATCTGTGTTGATAAAGGAGGCAGATTATCTTTGTGATACATTCCTTTACAGTAATTCTCAGTTTATTTACTATATTTGCTAAGTGTGCTATGGTCCTCAGGGTAACAGGTTATCCTTTATTAAGGATAGTGCCACCCGATATATAACAATATTAGTTGCCACGGTGCTATCCGCCGATCTAAGTTTTTCTTTAGCTATTGGGCGGCCAGTGGGTTTCAATGGATCTTTATGTATTTTGGGGAGAAAATAAAATACTGGAATAATTGAGTGTTGGACATGTGTTCTTCCTGTCTTAGTATCCCCATTTCTAAACCTGTCTGAAGATGATGTAGTAATTTCTGACAAAATTCATCCGTGGGATCTCTCTTAAGTAAACAATATGTAGATGTAACTCCCAAAATGCAGCCAGCTTCATTCTTATTATCTATTGTATTCATGATAACTAACCCACCTCCCTTATCTACTGGTTTCATTATGATTGTTGTGTTGTTTTTTAGTTGTTGAAGGGCTTCTTTTTCTTGTTTGTTAAAGTTACATTTCCTGTTCCTGTCACTCACCGGACCGTGAGTGCCTCTAAGCTGGTGCGTGGTTCTCTATCCTTCCTGCCGGCGCCTGTCCTGAGCCGCGGCCGTCCGCCATCTTGATGGACTGCGCATGCGCAGCATCCATGAACTCTTATGACCTTGCTTTTAACCTAATTGGTGGATCAATCACCTCTCCCTATTTAAGGCACCTGTGGCCATTGTATCGTTGCCTGATCTTGAGTTTCATTCCCTGTGAGTCTCGGAAGGTGTCTCCTGTGTCCTGCTCGTATCTTCAGGTTCCTGCTGGATTACCTGCTCTGCTCATCGGCGGTTCTCATACCCGCTACTGACTCCTGTGTCCTGCTCGTGTCTTCAGCTGTCTGCTGGATTACCTGCTCTGATCATCGGCGGTTCCCATACCCGCTACTGACTCCTGTGTCCTGCTTGTGTCTTCAGCTGTCTGCTGGATTACCTGCTCTGCTCACCTGCGGTTCCCATACCCGCTACAGTCTCTCAGCTCTCCTGCTGTGCCTGCATATCCTCGTTGGACAAGCTTCTCTACTCAGCAGCGATATGCATACTTGTTATTGACTATCAGTTGTTATCCTGCATATCCGCTTTGGACAAGCCTCTCTACTCAGCAGCGGTATACATACCTGCTATAGACTATTAGCTGTGACGCTGCATATCTGTTTGGGACTAGCTCCTCTGCTCTCCAATTGTATTTATAAAGTTATAGACTCTTATCACTCCTCCACTTATCCGCACCTGGACAAGTCCTCACCTCATCACAGTAGTGGTACAACTTGCTATACGCAGACCACTGACTCTCCCGCTACCTACCTACACCTGGACAAGTCTTCCCTTCACAGCAGTGGTACAACTTGCTATACGCAGACCACTGACTCTCCCGCTACCTACCTGCACCTGGACAAGTCTTCCCTTCACAGCAGTGGTACAACTTGCTATACGCAGACCACTGATTCTCCCGCTACCTACCTGCACCTGGACAAGTATTCTCATCACAGCAGTGGTACAACTTGCTATACGCAGACCACTGACTCTCCCGCTACCTACCTGCGCCTGGACAAGTCTTCTCATCACAGCAGTGGTACAACTTGCTATCCGCAGACCACTGACTCTCCCGTTACCTTCCTCCACCTGTTCACGTCCACTCTACTCTCCTACCAGTACAGCTGCAAGTCGCTGACTCTCCTACCAGTATAGCTGCAAGTCACTGACTCTCATCTATTCCATTGGCATTCTCTCTCCATCTGCTGTTATATACGTTCCTACCATTCACCCTACTGCTCAGAGGACCGCTGTGTAAACCCCGCCCCTCTGGTAAGCATTATCAACTGGTGAATCCTGGGTAGAACTCCTAGTGCCCGTGACAGTTCCTTGGTCTAGTATTTATTTTATCTATATCATCTGACACTAGTTTGTCAACGGTGTCAATATATTGCCGTCTCCTATGTCCTGGGTAACATTTTGTTGCAGATCGCAAATTTGTATGATTATATTCATCCTGTGTATATGTAATCTTCTGCTTTTGTATTGGTGTTTTATTAATTAAGTATTTCTTTAATGTGAGTTTCCTAACAAAACTTTGTAAATCAAACTGAACTGAATTTATTTAATGCTTTAGTCTGTGCAAATTGTATACCCTTATTTAATAATGACATTTCTTCTTGTGATAAGTCATGATCACACAAATTAAAAATCCGTACTGGTAGTATCTCAGATGATGTGGTTATACTGTCTGTGTATTATCAATCTCTCTTAATTTGAAGCATTCTAATTGTCTATCTTCATCAAGCATATCTATCGTATCTTGATCATTGGCTGGTATCTGTGTGAGACTCATGTCTAACAACCCTTGCTCCAGTGATCTCAATGCCAATTGTTCATATTGTGAATCTATTTCTGTGCAAGATTCATCCATATTATAAATGGAAAATGTCTGCTCCAATGTATCTGTTATATTATTATTATCTTTCTATTGATTTTTTGTGATACATTTGTCCTATTATGAAAATGACCTTCTTTGTCATGTATAAGACATATATACTGTTGGTATGATAAACCCAGTTTGTCATACGGAAAACTGGGTGTTATGTGGTACTTGTGTTGAGTTGATGTCCCTTTACCAGTGCATCCTCTTGTCAATAGTTTATTTGTTTAAATATGATTTACATGTTTATCAGTATTTTTGGAATGTTTTAAATTATTACCATATTTATGTCTGAGGATTTTAGATTATTGATGAGTTTTTGTTCTTCTACTTTTAATGTATGATCTATGATTTTTTCTAAATTGACATAGTCTACTTCATTTTTACATGGACTTTATTTAACCTCCATTTCTGTTATTTGGTTCATAAGGTGTGCTCTTTCTTTGGTTTGTTCTTCTATTAGTAAATTCATAAGAGCAACAGAGCATTCCTTCAAAATATTGTGCCATTTGTTCATAAATTCTGTTTTAGACATAAAATATGTGGGTTATTTCTTGATACTCAAATCTTAAGAGGTACCTCTAATGAGTCAAAGACATGTTTGAATAATATACATCTTTCTCCTATTCTATCCAATAGCATTTTATGTTTATCCATCTCTATCTCCATAAGAAAATATATATTATGCAGGGGTGCTCACCTAAAGATCACACTATTAGCAACTAATTTTGGGTATAGGGAGCACTCATGCATATAGTGTGTTAAACTAGAGAGAGTTGCTAATCCAGAGATGAACAGTCTCTAATACACATAAGAAAACAAGGGGGAGGATATAAGCGCTCAATCTCTAATAACGTAGGTGATTGATGACAGCTATATATTGTCTGTACATGTAACATCTTTAGGTGAGCAGCCCTGCATAATATATATTTTCCTATGGAGACAGAGATGGAAAAACATAAAATGCTATCAGACAGAATAGGAGAAAGATGTATAATATCCAAACATGTCTTTAACTCATTAAGATAGGACAGAAAGAACAAAGTTTCTGCAATACTGTACTCAAATTAGAAAAATTACTTACTAAAGAAATGAACATGTGGTGGAGCACACATACACTCAAATGGTATATTCAACAGAACATCATACCTAAAGATTTAAGTATTGTTATGTTCGTTTAATCGCTATCAATGAAAATTGTCTGCTGCGATCAATGTGGTTCCAACACACAAAGAGATTAAATAGCAATATGCAACAAATAACAATTCAATAAAAAAAGTACAGTCGATACATACATAAGCGCTCTGGATCCAGCATACAGTCATTCAATCCTGAAGTCTGTGGTCAAAGTAGACTGTATAGTATGGTTTATACACAGTTTGTGATACATAAAAGGAACAATAGTGATGTCTTGGCGTGTTTCCATAGGTTCAGGATTCATGGCAGTCCAGTGTAATACAGGTCATAGATTGGTTCAAACAATGCCCTCCAAGGGTGGGGGTCAGCTCTCCCACAGCTGCATACATGTCTTCCTGCTGAAAAGCTATTTTAAACTGGTCTATTTGCATTACACACACAATATCATTCTGATCATTATTCCTCTATCATCCATAACTTACATGAACCATTTACATGTGAATGTGTGAGTGTAAGTGTATGCAGAAGTGTTCGCCTGTGTTATTGCTAAATACACCATTCCACGCGGTAGTATGCTATTCACATATTTTCACATAAAGTAAAATGAAATTGATGGTTATTAATTGAAACGACTCCATCCAATTATTCTATTTTCACAGTTTCACCCTTTGATAGTGCACACAATTTTGGATTATAATGCAGTTCTTCGTTAATCATCATACCTGTACTTCTCATCACCATTACAGTTTCATTTTCAGTATTTACCTCAGTAGAACGTTTTCCACACTTCAACACAGTAGGAACACATCTAACACATAAACCAATTACTAAGATGACACCAAATATAAGAATAAGGAGATTACCTATACTAACAACCATTTCCTGTACCCACTCCCCTAGACCTGAGAACCATTTTGCAGGATTCAACCTTGAAAACCATCCTGCTACCCTTTCTCCTATCTCGTACAGTGAAGAATTATGGTTCTAACGAAATTCCCATTTTAATTGTAAGAGTTCGTCCATTTTCCGGTCAATAAGTTCTTTGGGGTCGTCTGTATTATTGGTAATGTATGTGCAACATTTGACACCAAATTGGGTTGCTAACGTCACACAATATCCACCAGTAATAGATGTGAGATAATTTAACACCAGTCTATATTGCACTAATTCCTTTTTTAAGCCTGTAGCTCCTTACCTGTATACCTGAAAGTGTCATCATACATCTCGGTGATATCAATTTCATCATCATCATCATCATCATTTATTTATATAGCGCCAGCAAATTCCGTAGCGCTTTACAATTAGGAACAAATATTAATAAAACAATACTGGGTAATACATACAGACAGAGAGGTAAGAGAACCCTGCTCGCAAGCTTACAATCTATAGGACAATGGGAGTTTAAAACACAAGGGTATGTGCTACATCATATTGCACACTGGACCAGCTAGAATGCAAAGGTAAAAGTACTGAGCGGGCTGTGTGTCAGGTCTTGAATATTCTTAAAATTTAAGGTTCCCCGAGCGATCCTGGTGGGGTCTAATGCAACCATTATTTGAAACCCTGTAGTTTCACTAATTAACTTGGTAGCTACAGGTTCCTCACCGGGAATCATATTTCTGTTGCCACGATGTTCATACTGTGTGTGTGCATATGGAGGTGATGTAGTTCTATGGATATCAATCATTTCATCATGTGTAATGGTCATAACCTCGGGAACCAATTTACCTAGAAAACATAAACCCTTGGAACTCGGAGTTAACAGGAGTAAGCCTTTCTTCCACAAAAGTAATCTAGGAGGACATAAGGTACAGTATGATCAATGATAATATTGCATAAAGTTTTGACAAAACTCCCCATGTCTATTGTCTCCATCTGTTCAAGACAAGTTTCGGCATGGATAACATTTTGACAATAACCTAGAGGAACTTTCCCAACTAACACTCTCCTATGTTTGTTCATATGCCCTCGTCTATGATGTCCATCACTATTCCTGGTTATTGGTAATCTTGAGAGTCTCCCATCAATACCAGTGTGGTGACCCATTGTCTGATCAGGTAGATGAGCTTCCCAATTCTCCAGTCTCTTTACATGTGAGATATTTGTACTTGTAACATAGACCCTCCGGAGGGATAGTAAAAGTTTCAGCTATTCCGACTGAGCACCCAGTCCTCCCGTAGGTGCAGTGGACGTTAGAAACTCCACTCACGCTGATAGTGTCCTGTATGAAAGTCTTCCACCAGTCCAGAGAATGGTAGAGTGATGGTAATCACTTCCGCTAGTAGCTTTTACTATCTCTCTGGAGAGTCTACTAACTGGTAAGAGATTTTTGGATTTCATTTTTTCTTACAAGCCAGCCGGAGAGTCATGCTATATTAGAAGGCTGCATACCTGCCACATTACAAGACTGAGGTGTATACGCCATTGTTCTTTCTTCCGAATTACGTGGACATTATTATTAGTCCTTAAGATACAATAATGGGCTAAAATATTTTTATGAGCTGCTTTTTGTTCTACATATAATCGAGTGGTAACTCTGTGTTGAGGATTCTGCAGTATAATATCTGTGGACCTTTTTATTTTTTCATCATCCTCATCTCCTTGGATTGTAGTTTTTGGACTTGTACGGATCCCCACTGATGCAATTAGTTCCTATGCCCGGGCATGTTTCATTGCTATAATTTATATTCGCAGATACATATGTATTGTTATTTATTTATTGTTGTACTATTGTCATTATTTTCTATAATTTTTTATGTACTTTTTTATGATTTATTTTTCATTTTGCAGCAATTAGAATTGTATTGTTTTTATTGGAATAAACATTAGCATGTGTTTTTGGTTTGGCTATAACAGTCAATGCTAATTAGTCAGTGCCATTGAATTAGGCATTTCCCAGCGCTCTATACTTTTTGCCTATATTGACACCTTTGACAAACTAGTGTCAGATGATATAGATAAAATAAATACTAGACCAAGGAATAGGAAATGTGACCCTAACAAACAAGAAAAAGAAGTCCTTCAAAAACTAAAAAACAGTACAACAATCATAATAAAACCAGCAGATAAGGAAGGGGGGTTAGTTATCATGAATACAATAGATTATAAGAATGAAGTTGGCCGGATTTTGGGAGATACAGCTACATATTGTTTACTTAAGATAGATCTCAAGGATGAATTTTGTCAGAAATTACTACATCATCTTCAGATAGGTTTAGAAATGGGGATACTAAGACAGGGAGAATTTAACTATCAAACACCCAATTATTCCAGTATTTTATTTTTTTCCCCAAAATACATAAAGATCCATTGAAACCCACTTGCCACCCAATAATATTGGGAATTGGCTTACTAACATCTAACCTATCCAGATATGGGGATTGTTTTCTACAGCCATATGTTAAACAACAGTTCTCTATCGCTTCTCGGGCTTTTGGCTAAGATCAAGTGTAGTTCTTGTCCTAGAAGGGGCCTGGAAGGCATGGGTCTCCTTGGTCTCATGCCAGAAGGCCGGTGGTGACTTGGCGGCTTGAGGTGTCTGTGCCTCCGGGGGACAGGGCCCGGAGGTGACCTGAAAATGCACGGGTGGTGGTGGCTCATTATCACGTGCACAGAGTAAGGTACAGAGCACAATACACTTCAGAGCGAACCTTGCACCACTTTACATTTCTTGGTCCCGTAAAAATGTTTACACCCTCCGGCCATTCATCTGGGGCTTATGGGCACTTTTTTAATTTTTTTTAAATTTATTCAACATATAGCACTTATGCACAGCATAGCACTTTTTTTGCACGGATTTTATTTTGTGAGATTTCACTTTGCACGTTTTGGGTTTGGGTTTGACCCTTAGGGGAACTCCTCTCCCACAGTTGTCTGATACTCTCTCCTTTTGGGGAGAGTTGAAGAGCCAGTCCCCCGGGGAAATCTTCGGCCGACCTTGGGGTAAAGGGGGTTGCCCGAGCCTTATGACGGAGGCAGTCCTGAAGACCCTTGCCCTCTAAGAGGCCTTTTGACTCCGAGGGTCGGGCACGTAAAGGGGCACACCCTAGCTTCGGCGGAGGGGTGTCCGAAGAATCTTTGTCCTCCTAAGAGGCCTTTTGGCTTCGGGGGATAGGGAGAAACAGGGCCCTTTCCTTTTTGGGAAGGGTCTAAAGGCCCAAGCCCCTAGCACTGTTTTTCATGGCACTGGGTGATTTGAGCACCACACCTCGGACTTCAATAAAAAAAAAAAGAACAGTTCTCTTTCCTGAGGGACACCACACAAATACTAAAAGAACTGCAGATGGGAAAAGGATTATTGGTTAATATCCAGTGATGTGACATCACTGTATGCAGTTGTCCAACATGAACCAGGCCTTAAAGCCATGCGACATATTTTGTGTAAGGGGGGACAAGTAAAGGAGGATCAGATACAGTTTATAGTAGAGAGTCCCCGATTTATTTTAGAACATAACTACACATGGTATGAAGGGCAATATTTCCCCCAGATTCAGGGCACAGCGATGGGCACCATGTTTGCCCCGAGTTACACCAACCTCTTTATGAGCATGTGGGAAGAGGAGGTTATCGGGGGTGCTGGCGTTCTCAGGACAAACCTGGTGCTCTAGAAAAGATATATAGATGATCTGGAGGGGTGATGAGAAAAATACAGATTTTCTCACATTTATAAATAGCAACACATATAATTTAGTATTTTCTGGTAAATACAGCCACCAGAGAATAGAGTTCTTAGATTTGGAGATTTTCATAGAGAACAACTTAATTAAAACTAAAGCTTTTCTAAAACCAGTCGATGTAAATGGATACATTCTAGCCAGTAGTCATCATCATCCAAACTGCCTATCGGGGATAGCAGGTGGCCAGTTCAAACGCATTTGTCATAATTGTACAGATTTACACCACTATATTGAACAAGGTAATGACTTGAGAGATAAATTTCTAGAGAAAAATGATGATCCCATAACAGTAGATAGAGTCTTTCAGGAGGTTAAGAATATGAATAGAACGGACCTTCTCACATACCAGAACAAGACGGCTACGACACAACAATATCAGGATGTGATGTTTATTACACAGTATTCAGATTCAGCAAGACAGTTAATAAATATTTTAAGAAAACACTGGCATGTTTTAGAAAAAGATGAAGATTTGAAAGCCCAATTACCCGATAGACCCAAACTCATTTTTAGAAAAGCACCAAACCTAAATTCATAATTAGTGAGAAATAATTTTCCGTTAGAGAGAATAGATCACACGTGGTTGAGTGACATGATCCAGAAGAGTTGGTTTTTCCATTGTGGGACCTTCATTAATTGTAGAAAAGTGGTTTGTGAGAGTACTAAACCTACATTACAATTTACATCATATAAAACCCAGAAAACTCACAATATTAAACAATTTTTTACATGTAACACATCTAATGTGATATATCTACTGGAGTGTACTTGTAGCAAACAATATATTGGTAGAACCACCAGAAAGTTAAAAGTAAGAGTGGCTGAACATATTACAAATATACAGAAAGGTTATGAATTATGCAGTGTATCTAGGCGTTTTCTCCAATTCCACAATAAAGATGTGAAACAGCTCACATTTATCATCATACAGGTAAAAACATAATTGGAGAGGAGATTTTCTAAAAATTATCAATAAAGAAGAGGCTAAATGGATCTTTAAACTTTGGCACCAAAGGGGTTAAATATAGATTGGGAGATAACATCATTGATTTAAAGAGATAAATAAGATAAGGAGATAGAATCAGAAGGGGTATATACTATATTTAATAATGTATGATGTATTGTTGTATGCTGGTTTGGAACTTTTTTATACGATTTTAATAATGGTTTTATTTAGAATAGATTACTATATTTATAGATTTGCATATGTTTTTAAGGACTGTACATTTACATACATTGTTATACACATTATGCCATACTGTATGCTCTGTAGTCACTTACATTTCTGTATCTCTCATATGTTTATTGTGAAGAATATACGCCACAATTGTTGTATATAGATGTTATGGACACCGTTTTATAATACTCTTTTATTGTATCTTTTTATATATATTATTTATATTTTTTATAGATTTATACTTTTAAATAATGTTGGACAAATTAAGTTTGTATAGGGAAGGAGAATATAGTATAAATGGAGTCAACATATAGTTAATATTATAAATATAAATATTAATATTAATATGATAAATATATATATAAGCCCAATGGGAGTTAGTCTCTTTATATTATATATGAAAATATCAGCCCACAATTGGGCATATAGATAACCCCTATAGAGATAGTATAAGTTTTATATAGACCGAACTAAAGATTGCGACATAACATACAACTCAATAATAACGAGTGCCCATAGTAAAGATGGGCGCCGCAATAATTGAGGTCGATTTGCAAAGTGCCAACAATTAAAAATAAAAATAAGGAATATATTCCTATTTAGGGCTTATAACACTAGAGACTGAGAGATTAGTTCTTGACCATACTACACATGCACAAAGAATCGGACATTATGCGCGTGCGCAAAAAGGCCGCCGTATTAGTATAAATATCAGCGGATTACACATATTAGTCTATCCTCTGGAAAAAGTCAGAAATGATGAAACGCGTTGAGGAATAACCTTTTACTATTATTTGAGACAACCTCCCAGCGTATCCTGTGTGTCCTGTGGAGAACACTTTAATGTAAGTGGATATTGTTTTTGCCTAATAAATGTTATACACGTAATAAACAAGTTTTTTTATTTGTTAATATCCCATGTGCATGAGGCATCACTATTTAAGAAAAAGAGACTGTAATGGAGTGATCACCATGTGGACTCATCAACAATCTACTATACTGAACCCACTGTAAGTGCCTATTGCTTGTTCCCCTTATACTCCACATGACTCACTCCTAATCGACCCATTATCTGTTTCTTCACATATTACAGTGGAACTATATCTGCACAAGATAAGAAGATCATTTACTCTGGGACCTCAGATGAACTATTGAGCCACAGAGAATATATATATAAAGACTATATGAACATATCTGGTAATATTATTGTTACATCTACAGACAATATATAGCTGTCATCCCAGGTAACATCACTCACCTATGTTATTAGAGATTGAGTGCTTATATCCTCCGCCTTGTTTCCTTGATTGTATACAAACACATACACAAGCATATCTCCCCCCCAGGGGCGGGCCGCTCAGTCAGACCACTATTAGGGCCGGGGGTAGGCCGGCCGGCCGCCCCCGGATGCAACATACCACATTTTTACCCGCGGCCACATCTGATGACACGAGATGCGGCTGCGTCAGCGCACAGGCGGCCGCATCACATGACAGGGGTTGTGGCCGCGACATCAATGACACGGCTGCATCCCGTGACATGTGATGTGCCCGTCTGTGTGCCCCCCGGGCTTCCCTCTCCCAGCCCGCGCCGGTCCCCCCCCCCCCCCAATATTTTAAACCCATCATAAACCGAGGTACATTCAAAAATAAAAATGCTAGTTTTGTTGGCTAATAATGTTTGAGGCACAAGGACAAGTGTGTAACGTCAGCGTACACTTGATTTGTGTAAAGTGATAAGCATGGATGCTTAATTGTGGCTTTTCTTAGAATTAAAATTAAATTTTGAGCTGTCTGTTCCTTATTGCGGAGTCCCTATATATCATATTTGCCAACTTTTTCTAGTTGGTATCCAAGAGCCCCCCGGGGGGGAGGTGGTCATGCGGGGGGGGGGGGCGAAAATTGCATCCCAGTGACGTAATGACGCAAACGCGTCATTTTACAGCAAAGGGCAGGGCCAAATGCCGCAATTCCTGGAGAATCGCGGCATTTTGGCCCTAATTCTGCCCACTTTACTATGTGGTGTGCAAATGCTTTAAACATTACATGAATTGCGCAAAAAATACATACTGTAATTTATAAACAAAAGAGAGTACTCAAAGTATCGCACCAGCTCCTGCTCCCAGACCAAAGTTTGGGGTGAAAGACCGGGATAGATATAAGCCCCCAAATCTGGAATAACAGTTTGGAAAACCCTCATGGTTACCCTAAAGGGTATAAAAAAGTGTTTCCCATACCTGTGGACCCAATACCCGACCTATATCACACTGAGGCCTGACAGGCACGCTGTACCCACCGATACCTCTCTAAGGCCACGCTGCTTACCGAAGAGCTGCCGAATACAGCGCCTGAGCGACGGGGACAAATACCCGAAGCAGCTAGTACATCCCCTGCCCATCTGTGGACTGGAACCGCGGTGAGGGGAGAGCAGGCGAGGATTACGGGGCACGGTCTGTTAACCTACATAGCAAACCAGGTCGGTACAGCACAATACAGTGCACCGCAACTGATAGCCCACCTGATCGCCAACTTACCCTGCCAGAGATAGAGATAGCAGGTCCTGCTGGTCCTGATCCTCTCCTTGTGTTCCTGACAGCCCTGCTGGTAATCCCTAATACAGCGCTTGACCCCTCTAGAGAGTACATTGTCTTCACGGAGGGCATGTACAGAGTGCTGAGTGCTCTTCTATTGAAGGTGGAAGGTCAGTGGGCTGATGGTCTGGAACTCACTCAATACCAATGCTTTGTTTCCTGATCTCTCACTCTTTATTGCAAGTTTGGTGTTCTGTTCTAATATCCAATTGGTACATATTGGGCTGAAAAATACCCATTCTCAGAAGCTGAGGCTCTACTGACATCTAGTGGCCATGTTCTAATACTACAGCTGTTATTCCTCTACAGTCCTGCAGCCTGTTCTTACTAATATAGTTCTCAATTGAAACATGACCATATCGATAGGGCACATGGAGTAAATATGTTGAGTCCCTCTGCCCATGTCACCTTTATTTTCTATTCAGCCTACTAAAATGTTAGCGTTGAACGCCTGACCTACTCTAACAATACATTGCATTGTACCTCAGCATTCTGGAAAGCCTAATGCTTTTCAACTCTTGTTATTGCTCTGCCCAGTTGATCTTGTAATGGCTCCTAAAAAAATAAAGGCTGCTACTTCTGCGTCACCAGTCCAATTTTTTAAGCCACAGAATACTACCCTTAGTAACGGCATTAAGAAGTTGGAAATGTCTAAAGATAGGCCCTCCACAGTGCCTCAGCTACTCAAGCAGCGAGTACATGTAAAGATACCACTAATTAAGAACTCGCAGATTATGTAGATTCTGATGACCCCCTCCCGATAAAGACGATGCAGAATATGTTACCTCTATTTAAAACTGAAATTCTGTCAGAAATGAGGTAATCTATAAAGGAAATACATCGGGAAGTTACTCAACTGGGGGAACGCACCAGTCATATTAAAGATAAAATGG
Organism: Mixophyes fleayi; assembly: GCF_038048845.1. NCBI lineage: Eukaryota > Metazoa > Chordata > Amphibia > Anura > Limnodynastidae > Mixophyes > Mixophyes fleayi. The sequence continues at coordinate 176,565,975 of NC_134402.1, forward strand.
AAGAGTTGGTGGCCTCCCACAATAGCCTCATAACGGAGCATGAAAAGTTACGAGAAGACGTTCATACATATTGAGATACATCTGCGGATATGGAAGATAGATCTAGATGAAACAATATTAGGATTAGAGGTATTCCAGATTCAGTCACTCCTTCTGAATTGCTCCCCTATGTTACTGAGCTTTTCCGCAAATTATTACCTGAAGCAACAGAACAGGACCTGATGATAGATCGCATCCATAGGCTCGTCAAGCCCAGGTTAGCTCCAGACAATGTGCCTAAAGAAACTCTTATGAGGATCCACTTCTTTCAGGTTAAGGAGCATATATTTGGAGCGGCTAGATCAGAGGTAAATGCTGATCACTAAAAGAACCTTCATATTTTCCAAGACTTTTCATTTGCCATGATAACTAAACGTAGATCTTTCCACACCATTACTAAAGCCTTGAGAGATCAGGATATCACCTATAACTGGGGATTCCCTGTTAAGTTAATTATTCGGAAAGACAATGTTACACATGTCGTGTCCTAAGTGGCAGATGGAGTGACTTTATTGAAATCTTGGGATATCGCAGTTCCTGAACTAACCTCAACCTCTAGACTTCGTCTTGGACAAGATTGGTCAAAATAAGCAGTGGCAAGATATAGCTGAAATTTGACACTTCTTAGCACCTGGACAGATACTTCTATTTAAAGTGCTCAAAACCACAGGATGTTAGTTTTAATGACACCATCACAGACTTTTCAGGAAGGAGATCCATTCAGTAGGCCGGTCCCTAGTGGATAAGAACGGCTACTTCTCTTTAGGTGGTCTTCTCCCTAGCTTTTATCTTTCTGCAGGTACCGGGAGGAATGCGGAAGGACAATGGTCTTCACCTGGACAAGAGATAGTGCATTAATTAGAGGTTCCTGTTGTTGTTTGTCATTTGATGGTTAAGGTACAACGTATATACTGTGCCAGATCTTTAATGTTAGAGTTGGTTATGCAAAATAGCGTTTTTCTGAATAGTTCATGTTTGTTCTTATTTGGGTAGATGGGTGGATGGGGACGAGTGGACTCTATAGAGGCACAGGTCACCCCTAGTTACTCACTTTGCTGGTCTTTTTCCTTTCCCTACCAGCAAATACTGTAACCCAATGTTTTGGGTTAGTTCAGTTGCATTCTTCCCAATGTTTTTTTCTTCCCTCGCCTTCACTGTCTTAATTCTGATCTTAGTTGGCTACTCTTTGAGTTGAGTCATTGGCTAATATCTGATAGTCAGATGAGAGTCCCTATAGCTAGCGTTACTGCTACAGATGGTTAATTTTCTTACCCAAAATGCTAGGGGCTTAATCTCCCCAAATAAGCGGAGATTAGCTCTCATTTTACAAACTTAAAGCTGACATAGTAGCCTTACAGGAAACACATTTCTTGGCTGCGGCCCCTCCTGTGTTTTGCGAGACAAACATTATCCGATTTGCTTTACAGCCAACGGTCCTCTTAAACATAACGGGGTGGCTATATTATTTAGTAACAGAGTTGCATTTATACATAAATTGACTATGGCGGATAAGGCGGGTAGATACTTGATCATTATCGATTTATTGGACAATAAACTAGTTACCCTAGTCTCATTGTATGCCCCAAACTTCAGACAGGTCCCTTCCAGGAAATTGAGAAAAACAGAGAGGGGGGGGGGGGGGGGGGTTAATCGTAATGGTGGACTTTAACATAGTTACCAATCCAAAATCGACTCTTTCTTCGTCTATGAATATATCGGGCCCCTCCCTAGCTTTTCCTAAATTAATGGCAGAATATGATCTTTACAATGTGTGGAGAACCTCAGATCCTACTGTTAGAGACTACACATATTTTTCCGCTGTCCATAATTCATACTCACGTATAGATCTCATAATTACCGACAAGTGGACACTTTAGGCTACTAAATGGATTAAAATCTCATCAATGCCAACATCAGATCATGCCCCAGTACTCTGGTCATGGTAGTGTGATAGAGCTTATGTACCTCCTAGGCCGTGGCATGTGCCGACATATCTCCTGAAATTTTTAGAAGCCAAATTACATTTTAAAAATGCCATAGAGCAATATTGTCCAACTAATTCCCCAGCTGATACAAACATTTTTAATTTCTGGTTTGCTTTGAAAGCAGTTCTGAGGGGGGTAGCGATCCAGACGTGGTCTCGCTTGAAGAGAGCTAATGCCCATGTTCAAAAGTTATAATCTAAAAATAAAGAACGTCCCTCTAAGGAATTTAAAAAAGAACTTATGCAGGTCCGGGGTCAACTCCAGAAATTGCTAATGTCTAAAACTCAACTAACATTGTCAAGACTTCGGCAAAGATTGTATGTCGCAGGAAACCAGGCGGGGAAACTTCTGGCTAGAAAAATTAGAGGCCAACGCGCTCAGCTTAGAGTGAATTATTTGATAGACAAACACAGGAAAAAAAGTTTCTAACCCTAGGGACATAGCCAACATGTTTGCACAATATTACTCCAAGCTTTATAATCTAAAGGATGATAGTGCTACACACCAACTGAACCCGTCAGACATAGATAGCTTCTTAAGTAGCTTACACATTCCTACAATTGATCCAGAGACAGCGGCCGCCCTGTCTGCAACTTGGTCCCGAGATGAAATCTTGGCAGTTATTGAGAGCCTTCCTAAGGGCAAGACTCCGGGACCTGATGGATATATAAATGGTTTTTATGTTACCTTTCAGGAGGAGCTCCTTCCGTTGCTCGAACAATTGTTTAACAAGAGTACAACACAAGGATCATTTCCACCTGAAATGCTAGTGTCTCAGCTAGTTACTATTCCCAAGCCGGGGAAGGACCCTGCCTCATGTCTTAACTAAAGACCAATAGTCCTTTTAAACTCAGATATCAAAATGTATGCTAAATTGATAGCGAATAGACTCAATGGGCTTCTCCCAGGTCTGGTTCACCCTGACCAGGTGAGTATTGTACTGGGGTGCCAGGCCTCAGACAATACAAGGAGGGTGCTTAATATTTTAGAATGAGCATCAGAACAGAACTCCTTGCCCTCTCCCTTGATGATGAGAAGCATTTCAATAGGTTACATTGGAGATACACGGAGAGGGTCCTTCTTCAGTTTGGTTTTCAAGGCAAAGTTCTGACAGCCATTTCTGCTCTATACTCTAATCCCTCAGCTAAGGTGTTTAGCAACGGTTTCCTGTCAGGTAGATTCCTGATCACAAACGGTACAAGACAGGGCTGCCCCTTGTTGCCACTGATCTTTGTTTTAGCAATGGAACCCCTTGCGATAACTGTTAGGTCCTCACTTCTGTTTCCAGGTGTCAACATTAAGAGCACTTCACACAAGTTATGGCTGTTTGCTGATGATGTTTTACTCTTTGTGACTAGCCCGGAGAATTTGCTGCTGGCCCTACATAATATCCTTGACGCCTATAGTCTTGCTTCTTATTATAAGTTAAATCCATCCAAATCGGAAGCCCTCTCAGTAAATATCCCCTCTTTGAAGGTAGGTACCTTAAAAAGACCTTTTACTCTTGGAAAACAATAGCACTTCTGTGCCTAGGCATTCAAGTCACCCCAACCTTAGATAATACAATTAACTTAAATGTTACAGTAGAAATACAGCAACTCCTTACTCCTTACGTTAACCAAATCCTGGGTCTGCTGCGAGGTCTCCTGGCTGGGAAGGCTGGCTGGGTAACAAAAGCAAGATGCTTTTGTTCCCAAAAATGATGTATTTATTTCGAACCATACCTGAAATAATTCCTAAACCATTGTTTGATAAACTGCATTCGATTATGACTATATATGTTTGAAAAACTTAAACCCCCTCGTATAGCTGGCTCTCAGATAAGCTTACCTAAACAACAAGGTGGTTTGCCCTTACGAGATATACGTAAATATCATAATGCCTGTCTACTATCTCAACTCAGAGACTAGTCCCTGCCCCCAGAACAGAAACTGTGGGTCGACCTAGAAAAAGCACTGAATTTACAGTTCCCATTGGCAGATTTGATCTGGCTTCCTAAAGCATGGCGTCCGTCGCCTTTTCATCTCCCATGCACAACTAAAGACTCTCTAGCAGCGTGAGACAATTTTATGAAGACTAATCAGGGCATTAAGGTTCCCACCATAAATAATGTAATTAACAGCTATTGGCAAACTTATCCCAGACTTAAACCTTAATCTCTGGATAATGAATGGGGCCATTTCACTCTCTGATTTACTTGAGGGACAGGGCTGACTCTCTTTTACACAAATACGGGAAGAGTTCTACCTTCCTGCCCAGGAATTTTATACATTTCTACAGCTCAGATACTGGTTTACAGCCCTCCCCAGACAGGACTTGGGTGTGACCCATGCCCCGGCCCTGATACACACAAAGTTAACAAGGGAACCAATAGAGGAGGCATTACCTTTTGGTATAACTATCTCCTCCCAACCCCCGTCGGAAACCAAGACTAGAATTTAGTTGCAATAGAAAGCAGATCTCTGTATTAATCTAACTAACGAATAATGGGAATATATTTTTGTTAACTCATTTTGAATGTCTAAATGTATGAATCATACAGAAAAGATGGTGAAACTAATTAACAGGTTGTACCTCATTCCAACCCGATTCCATAAAATGTGGCCTGTTCAGTGCAAATTTTGCTGGAGGCAATGCAGTTTTCGAGGGGACATAATGCACATATTTTGGAATTGCACTCTCATACAGCCATTTTGGGGGCAAGTTTTTGAGCTGGCCAATAAAGTTACTACTCAGAGTCTTGATAATGCTCCTGAAGTTGCACTGTTGCACCACAGTTTCAATTTCATGCTAGGTATGTGTTTTCTCCCATTTTGATTTCTGCAAGAGCTTATTTGGCACAAAACTAGAAATCCCCACTTCCTCCTTCGTTAAAGAAGTTGGTGGCCAAAGTACAGTATAGCTTTGAAATGGAGATTGTGGGTATGCCGTATTCTACCTCCTCTTCCTCACCCCTAATGAGATGGTTTAGTTGGCACGAGTATATTACAGAAGGTGAGGGGGCAACTTCGGCCCAACCTAATCCTATTCCGCCTCTTCCTCCATTCACATAGTTCCCTTCGGGTGGCTGAACCATGGATACTGTGTTCCTCCTGCTTTTTGTGAATAAGTGGCTTACATATCTTTTATTTCTATAAAGTGTATTACAGATATGGTATTGTTTTCTGTGTTCCTCCCAGTATATACCCCTCCACTCCTTCTTTTTTTGTCCTTTCCCTCCACCCCCCTTCTCTAATTTCTGTACCCCTCAAACTTTGAAAAAATAATAAAAATACTATTGAAGTTAAAAGAGAGTACACATTTGCGCCACTTGCAGTGTACCATGGTTTGATATTTGAATTTACTTGCAATATTTAAGAGGTAGAGCTCAAAGAAAAATGTTGTCTGCTACTTTTGCCCCTAGGGAGCTGTGTGTATTGGTGGAGGCCATAGATAGCATGGCCAGTGGGAAATACGTGTCTAATGTAATGAAGCTGCTAATTGATATTTAGTTTTTTTAATTAAACAATTACTTAATCCAGGGAAGCTTGAGAGAAATTTTAGGGCTTGTCCTAGTATAACTGAACCCATTATAGTCTTGTGCTTTGGGTGGCCTACTTTTTTTGGGTTACTTGTTGGATTTGTATTTAATTTTCAAAAGATTAGTGTACTCACCCTTGCTTGGTGACATGGTTGTTAAAAGTTTCACATTGTCAGCTTGGTAGTCCTTTCCTTTACCACTCAGTCCCTCTAGGTCACAGCATGGCCATGCAGCCAGGGAATATTCTTAACCTAGTAGTACTAGTGCTACTTAGTTAAAACCTGGGCATGCAAGGAACAACACTGCACCAGTGTGAAGTTTAACGAGGATATCATATTTTGCAACACACACTTTCACACACACACACACACACACACACACACTGCTTAATGAAGGCAGACATTTTAAAATGCACATGGTTGGAAAGCCCAATGTGGAGTGGAGTGGAGACAATGGCCATTATGCACCTGGTTAATTATAGCTAATACTAAAATAATAAGTGTAGTAAAGTCGTTTAATTTTATCGCTTACCAATAAAACATTATCCAATGCGATTGTTGTGGTTCCAAAGCACAAAGGTATTTAATTGCAAAATATAGCATGATTTACAGCAAGCTATTATTACGCATTAAAGATGCTACAATGGAGCAATACACACTATTATAATCAAACGGAATTATAAACATAAACTAAAAATGAGCCCACTCGGATTCCTGGAATCCGAGCCCCCCCGAACATTGCGGATCCGAGTCAGATCCGAGCACTGTCCGGGTATTCCCGCCAATTCCGAAACTTAAAACGAGGCTCTGAGTCATAATCCCGCTGTCGGATCTCGCGATACTCGGAACCTTTAAATTCCCCGCTAGCACCAAGTACGACACTAGTCATCCTATGGCAAAGCGGATAACTGCGTCAATAACAGCAATGTTGGTGTTAGACGTGCGTCCGGTGTCCGCCATCAGTGGAGTGGGATTTAGACGGTTGATGGAGGTATTGTGTCCCCGATACCAAATCCCGTCGAGATTCCACTTCACTAGGCAGGCGATACCAAAGATGTACATAGAAGTAAGAACAAGTGTCCTCAGTGCTCTGAAAAATGCGGTTGTACCCACTGTCCACTTAACCACGGACATGTGGACAAGTGGTTCAGGGCAAACGAAGGACTATATGACTGTGACAGCCCACTGGGTAGATGCATCGCCTTCCGCAGCAACAGCAGCAGCTGCATCAGTAGCAGCATCTCCACAATGGCTGCTCGTTCTAAGGCAGGCAACGTTGTGTATCACAGGTTTTAGTAAGAGGCACAACGCTGACAACCTCTTAGAAAAACTGAGGGAAATAATCTCAGAGTGGCTTACCCCACTTAGACTCTCCTGGGGATTTCTAGTGTCAGACAACGCCAGTAACATTGTGCGGGCCTTACATATGGGCAATTTCCAGCACATCCCATGTTTTGCCCACACCGTTAATTTGGTGGTGCAGCATTACCTGAAGAGTGACAGGGGTGTGCAGGAGATGCTTGCGATGGCCCACAAAATTGCTGGACACTTTCGGCATTCTGCCAGTGCCTACCGCAGACTCGAGCAACATCAAAAAAGGCTGAACCTGCCCTGCCATCACCTCAAACAAGAGGTTGTGACGCGCTGGAACTCCACCCTCTATATGCTGCAGAGGATGGAGGAGCAGAAAAGGCCATTCAAGCCTACACAGCCACCTACGCAATAGGAAAAGGAGTGGAGATGCGCCTGAGTCAAGCGCAGTGGAGACTGATTTCTGTGTTGTGCAAGGTTCTACAGCCGTTTGAACTTGCCACACGAGAAGTCAATTCCGACACTGCCAGCTTGAGTCAGGTCATTCCCCTGATCAGGCTGTTGCAGAAGCAGCTGGAGAAAGTGAGGGAGGAGCTGGTAAACCATTGCGATTCCACCAAGCATGTAGCTCTTGTGGATGAAGCCCTTCGTACGCTTTGCCAGGATCCGAGGGTGGTCACTCTTTTAAAGTCAGAGGAATACATTCTGGCCACCGTGCTCGATCCTCGGTTTAAAGCGTATGTTGTGTCTCTGTTTCCGGCGGACACAAGTCTACAGAGGTGCAAAGACCTGCTGGTCAGGAAATTGTCCTCTGAAGAGGACCGTGACATGCCAACAGCTCCACCTTCATTTTCTTCCACACCTAAGGCTGCGAGGAAAAAGCTCAGTTTTCCTAAAAGTCCCGTTGGCGGGGATGCAGACAACATCTGGTCCGGACTGAAGGACCTGCCAACCATTGCAGACATGTCTACTGTCATTGCATTGGATGCTGTCACAATAGAAAAAATGGTGGAGGATTATTTTTCTGACACCATCCAAATAGACATGTCAGACAGTCCATATTGTTACTGGCAGGAAAAAAAGGCAGTTTGGAAGCCCCTGTACAAACTGGCTCTATTTTACCTGAGTTGTCCCCCCTCCAGTGTGTACTCGGAAAGAGTTTTTAGTGCAGCGGGGTACCTGGTCAGTGAGCGGCGAAGGAGGTTGCTTCCGCAGAACGTTGAAAAAATGATGTTCATAAAAATGAATTATCAATTCTTCAATCAAGAACAGCACTGCCCTCCAGAGACTACAGAGGGACCTGTGGTTGTGGAGTCCAGCGGGGATGAATTGATAATGTGTGAGCATGAGGAAATACACACTGAAGGGGGAGAGGAATCAGAGGATGAGGATGAGGACGACATCTTGCCTCAGTAGAGCCTGTTTAGTTTGTACAAGGAGAGAGGAATAGATTTTTTGGTGTGGGGGCCCAAACAAACCAATCATTTTAGCCACAGTAGTTTGGTAGGCCCTGTCGCTGAAATGATTGGTTTGTTAAAGTGTGCATGTCCTATTTCAACAACATAAGGGTGGGTGGGAGGGCCCAAGGACACTTTCATCTTGCACCTTTTTTTTTTTCTTTGCCAGCTCATTTTGTGGGGGTCCAAACAAACCAATCATTTCAGCCACAGTTTGGTAGGCCCTTTCGCTGAAATGATTGGTTTGTTAAAGTGCGCATGTCCTATTTCAACAACATATGGGAGGTTGGGAGGGCCCAAGGACAATTCCATCTTGCAAATCTTTTTTTGGCATTATGTGATCGTCCAACAGTTGTTTGCCATGAGCACAAAGTACGACAGTAGTCATCCTATGGCAAAGCGGATAACTGCGGCCTTAACAGCTATGTTGGTGTTAGACGTGCGTCCGGTGTCCGCCATCAGTGGAGTGGGATTTAGACGGTTGATGGCTTACCCCACTTAGACTCTCCTGGGGATTTGTGGTGTCAGACAACGCCAGGAACATTGTGCGGGCATTACATATGGGCAATTTCCTTTGTGGCTCCATTATCCCAATTAAAAGGATTTTTACCTGTTGGTGTAATGATGTTATAAACACTACACTTGAAAGCTTGAGCCTTTAAATGAAAAAGTCACTCTTCATTGCACGAAGATTTGCAACAGGGACAGTTTTTTTGTTCCCAAAGTCAACAAATAACACTTCGACGCTGTCTGTCTTTGACATACTTGATGGGATCTCAATGATGAATGCTATGTACCATGGTCGTCGAAAACAAGAGGTAGTGATGCGCTCGAACTACACCCTCAGTCTATATGCTGCAGAGGATGTAGGAGCAGCCATATGTGCAGTGGAATTTAGACCAGTTGGAGGAGGTATTGTGTCCCCGGTACCAAATTGGGTACCGGGCCCACTCCACTACGCAGTCCAGAAAGCTACTTCGGTGCAACGTTTTGGACTAAAAACAATATTGTGAGGTGTTCAGAATAGACTGGAAATTAGTGGAAATGATTGTTATTGAATGTTATTGAGGTTAATAATAGCGTAAGAGTGGAAAAAAACAAAAAACTGGATTTTAGTGCTTTTTATGCTTTTTTAAATATAAATCAGAACCCAAAACCCGAAATCAGAACCAAATCCTTTCGTCAGGTGTTTTGGCAAAACAAATCAGAACCCAAAACCTCAAGCTAATCAGAACCTAAAACACAAAACACAAAACACTAAAAGTGCCCAGTGCACACCCTTAACATAAACCAAATACATTACATGTTAAGTAGTGCTTCACCCAGGCCCATGATAAGATAGGGTCAAGTTGTCTGTAGTCAGGCTACGAGAGAGAGTCTTAGCTGGTAAAGCAGCTTTATAGTATCCAGTTTCAATATAGATAAAAACTATTGATGATGTCATGGCATGTTTCCATAGGTTCAGGATTCATGACAGTCCAGTATAATGCAGTTCATAGGTCAGTTCAAACGATGGCTAGGCAGAGGATTATTACTTTCGGGTGACAGATGTTTTTATATATACACACTTGTGTGGTGGCCGGGGGAAAGGGGTTTACTTGAAACCCAAAATAAATATTATTATCCTCATCATGCTTGTAAACTGTGGAATGAATAACTAGATATTTGGAAAATGGCATGTGGGTAATCATGATTTGTTACCAACTACAATGTTCCGCTAAAGGAATACAATTCGGGAAAGGGTTTAATTTCAATACTTACATGCAGCCATTGCCACCTGCAACACCACCTGTGTGACATTGACTTCCTTCTACTCCAGGTTCATCCTCTGGTTCCTCCTGTTCCTCCTCCGGCTCATCGTCCACCTCCTCCGGTTCCTCCTGCTCCTCCTCCGGCTCATACTCCACCTCCTCCAGTGCCACCTGCTCCTCCTCCAGCTCATCCTCTACCTCCTCCAGCATCTCCTGCTCCTTCTCCTCAACCCTGTCCACTGGGGCACCACTCCTCTGACGGCCTGTTAGAATAAGTATAACACATTAGTTTATTTAAATATGTTCTCCTTGTTTCACAGGGACAATTACATTAATGAGGCCAATGCAAAAAGACAGTGGTTTTCAAAAGATACTGCAGAAAGAAATAGGTCAGGGAAAGCAATGTACATTTGGGTTTCCTCGACAAGAGGTGGTATTGGAGGCCAAATGAGCAAATTAGTACCCCAAGACTAGAGATGTACAATATTAAAGTACACCATTTAAAAAAAGGAGCCTTTGGATGCCTTAATAGAGACTGAGAGTGGAAGGGAGAAAGGGCCAGAAGTGGGTACAGTACAGGAGCTGTTAGAGAGGTAGGAAGTGACCCAGGAGAGAACTGTGTCTAGATGGACAATGGAGTCAAGGATGTGTAGGATTTGTTACCAACTACAATGTTCCGCTAAAGGAATACAATTCGGGAAAGGGTTTAATTTCAATACTTACATGCAGCCATTGCCACCTGCAACACCACCTGTGTGACATTGACTTCCTTCTACTCCAGGTTCATCCTCTGGTTCCTCCTGTTCCTCCTCCGGCTCATCGTCCACCTCCTCCGGTTCCTCCTGCTCCTCCTCCGGCTCATACTCCACCTCCTCCAGTGCCACCTGCTCCTCCTCCAGCTCATCCTCTACCTCCTCCAGCATCTCCTGCTCCTTCTCCTCAACCCTGTCCACTGGGGCACCACTCCTCTGACGGCCTGTTAGAATAAGTATAACACATTAGTTTATTTAAATATGTTCTCCTTGTTTCACAGGGACAATTACATTAATGAGGCCAATGCAAAAAGACAGTGGTTTTCAAAAGATACTGCAGAAAGAAATAGGTCAGGGAAAGCAATGTACATTTGGGTTTCCTCGACAAGAGGTGGTATTGGAGGCCAAATGAGCAAATTAGTACCCCAAGACTAGAGATGTACAATATTAAAGTACACCATTTAAAAAAAGGAGCCTTTGGATGCCTTAATAGAGACTGAGAGTGGAAGGAAGAAAAGGGCCAGAAGTGGGTACAGTACAGGAGCTGTTAGAGAGGTAGGAAGTGACCCAGGAGAGAACTGTGTCTAGATGGACAATGGAGTCAAGGATGTGTAGGAGAAAGGGTTTTAAAGAGTGTCCATAGCAGCAGGGAGTTACAGGAGAATGAGTATTGCAAAAATAAAATATTAAAATTTATTTATAAACACAGATACAGTAATCAAATGAAACACAACAGGAAAACAAACTAAAAATGCAAATTCATTTTTAAATTTAAAAATATAAACACATGCATGTTGGTTTAATTCCATTGGTTATAAGTGTTGCAAGGCAAGTCATCCTGGAACCCATAACACCTGTCTTCTTTCTCTGTTTAAAATATAAGAGAAAATAAAAATCAACCTTATGTCATTTGGCTAAAAAATATTTGATGATTGTGTACACACCTGTACTTTCCAGCAGTAAAATCTACTATTTGTTGCCTTAACTGTAACACAGGTCCCCCAATAATCTAAAAGGAATAACATTGTTAACTAGATACTTACATGCTGTAAAAGACAACTCCTCCATGTCTTGATACTTCAGCATGAAATGAACCTTGCCAAACCTCCAGGATTAATGAATATTTTTCTGGTGAGGCAGACATGTCCCAGCTAAGGCCCGGTAGTACATCAATAAAAGCCTTTAGTTTGGTCTATTTTAAACAAAACCAACAATCAAGCTTCATCATTATTTTTCAGAGTGCTATGGCTATAAAGGGCCCATCTGATAATCTCAGCAGGGGCAGAGGCAGCCCTTACTGGTAAACATTTGATTAAGTCCAAACTATCTGGTGCATGCATTTGTATATGTTTTTAAAAATGAAACAGGCCTTTACTTTTATAAACAAACAATCGTATTATTAGGATGTCAGAGAATTTTCAAAGTGTGATATAAACCATATTACAAAAATATTTTACCTTGCAAATCAGTGTTGACCCTAAAGCACACTTGCCAAATCTCCCTGAATGTCAGGGAGACTCCCTGAAATAGGGGTGGTCTCCCTCACTCCCTGAAGAGTCTGGCATTCTCCCTGATGCTGACCTTCATGTTGCCAGTAATGCCTGTGTTGTGTTGTCAATTTCAATATCCAAATATTTAAACTGTGCATGTACCAAGGATTTAGGACTTTAATATTTCAAAGTATAATTATTGACATTATTAAAAATTAACCAAGAAAAAAAAAGCTTGCTATGAAATAAGCTGATGCTCAGCTTTTCCTTCTATTCTATTTCATCCACTTGCACGTTGGCTTAGTGGTTAGACAATCCACCTTTCAACAGTGCAGACCTGAGTTTGAATCCTCACCAATGCACTTATCTTTCTGGAGTTTATATAAGCACCCCATATTTGTGTGGATTTCCTATGTGTCGCTTGTCTAAGAGTATGCTTGGATTAAGTTCACACAATTTATCCGAACAAATTAAACTGTTATTAGTGTATTGTTAGCCGTTTTTACATATATGAGCAACTAACTGTTAGACACATCACCACTTTACAATGCAATTTATTACAGTTGTGGTTGAACCAAAAAGATTGCTTTTAAAATAACAAAAACACAATGTTTAATGTGAGATATAAATATAAAATATTTTTTTTTCAATGTGAAGTGCATTAAGGTGTATTTTGTGCATATTTAGTTGTGAGTGTTTTAAAAGAACGAAGCAGTTTATGAACACTTTAGTGTTGTTATTCAGCGCTGCTGCTCTAGCTGCTTTTTGAATTTAAACATGACCCTGAGCTTCCTTAAGTTTAAGCAAGAAGTTAAGATAAAACTCATAGCATTTCTACTTAACTATCCGACGGATATGGAGGTAACACCTACTCTTCTTAACTCAGTGCAGATAATGCCTCCTCTTCTTAACTTCGTGCAGATCTCCGCATATTCCCCTCCCATTCCCATCCTTTTTTCTTAAGTCTAGAAATTCTTCTTAAGTGCACTTAAGGAGGATTTTTATCTTAACTGAAGAAATTCTTAGCAAAATGGCAGATGTCTTCATTGTCAACGCTCAGCAACTCTCAAATTCTATTTACTTACATTCCCACTACATTTTTCATACTGCTGCTTCTAAATGATATACATGTATTGGTTTCTGCAATAGCGTTTATCTATTTATATTTAAATTAATTTAAAAGTTTTACTTTTATTATAGGTGCATCATAGCACTCCTTTAGCTGTAGTTTGATACTCATTTATCTATATACTTATTTAGCACCTGAGGTTGTCCTTCTCTATTCCCTCTAACTGTCTTTTTCCTTTATTAGTCTCTTCGATATTGTAATAATGTAGTCTACAAATTAATCTCACGGTCTATGTAAAGCTCTAGGATTGAGTGCCCTTTGATGTTGATCAAACATGATTGGAGTGTCTGGATTTTTGTCTTGTATTTTTTTGAACAATTTTGTTAGAACGTCCACGATCTTGAAGGTGGTATGACTTCTGGGATCTACAAATTCATAGATTATTTTGTCTTTCTCTGTTGTCCAAATCATCTAGGGGTAAATTTATCAAGTTGCGAGTTTCCAGAGGGTTTGAAAACTGGAGATGTTGCCTATAGCAACCAATCAGATTCTAGTTATCATTTATTTGGTACATTCTACAAAACGATGGCTAGAATCTGATTGGGTTCTATAGGCAACATCTCCACTTTTTAAACCCTTCGGAAACCCGCAGCTTGATACATTTATCCCCCTGGTCTTTTCTGCATTGCCCTAGATACATAGAGTCCTGCATTTTAAAAAATAGGTTATCTGACTATTCTTTACTCTCTTCCAGGGAAGTAAGTCTGGCTGCCACATGTGAAAGTTGCGGTTGGAGACTGGAAATCTTTGTTCTGATAGCCTTGTATCTTTTGCTCTAGAGACTAAAAGTACTGTTTTATAAGGAGCAATTGTAGAAGAATTTCCCCAAGATTCCCTTTATCAGTTGTTAAAGTGGACATTTCAATTGCTATCTCTTGATGTGATTCCTCTGTGGATTTTGGCAGAGTGGCTGGTGCTTTTTGAGAAGTACTAGAGGTTGAATTAGTATTAGGTGTTGTGAGGAATTTCAGATAGCTGAATCCTCAATATTATTCGCATATAGGAGCGCCTTGTTTAGTCTCCTACCGTTGCTGTGGCAACCGTTGTAATCCCCAGTGGTCTAGGAGGAAACTGGAAGTGGGGCAGGATGCCTATGTCTGATTTCCTCTACTCCTGTTACGGTTCAGATGCCTTAGTCAGCATTTACACAGGCTTACCTAGGGCGCGGAGTCTAACGGCCTTCCGGTCTTCGCCAAGAACCACCGCAAGGTAGGATGGATTTTGCTGACGAAGAACCGCAGGTCGCGGCCCCCAGGTTAGCCTACTGACGTAAAGGAGAAGGCTCTAAGTGATGGATAGTCAAGCAGACAATATGACATGGTGATGCAAAAACAGGCACTAACCGTGAATCCCAGAGTCTGGAGGTCTGAAGCAGAAGTCGGCTTGATGCACGGTATCAATTGTGTGCGTAGCAGGAGATGAATCCAGAGGAGTAGAAACACAGCCGGGTCGGTACACAGGAGGTCATCAGATATATGGTGCCAGAGGGAAATCCAGAGAGTTGTCAAGAACGCAGCCGAGTCAGTACACGGGATAGTCAGTCCAATTCGCGGTGCCGGGCATTAAGCCAAAGAATAGTCAGGTCACAGCCAGGTTGGTACACAGGAGTCTGAGGAAATTTAGGAGTACACAGGGAGCAGGATCACAGGAGTCAGGTACACAGGAAATGGTAGCCAGGAACAGGAAACACATTGCTCTGACACAGATAGCGTGTCAGAGCAGGAATAAGTAGTTTTTGAATTCCCCGCCCAGAGTCACATGACCCCTGCTGCGGGAATCCGGAAGTGCAGCGGCACCATCAGGGAGAGAGCTCACCGCTGAAGATGACAAGCTGCCAGACCCGACAGCGCAGCGGAGCGGGGAGCAGGTAAGATCCTAACAACTCCAGACCCTCTAACCTGGAAATTCAGCTTTTTTGTCCCATTCTTCCATAGACATTGAGAAAGACGGACACATTGTTAAGAGCTGCGTACTGTTGCTCACTAAGAACATATATATATTAGAGGAGTCTGTCGCACGGTAGTGCAGTGTGTTAATCCTGCATCATACCCTGCATAATTATCTGCATCAGGGACCTGTACTGCATAAAGTGTGTATTGCCTGCTGGACTACAAGCAACTGTGAGTAACTGCATTCATCTGTTGTTATCATCTTTAATAAACAGCAACCTGTTTAAGAAACAAAAGCATTGTGGCATAACATCCACATTAACAGTGCTGAACACCTTTATTAACATCAAAAAGTATAACCAACAGGTTATGGGCCTAGCTACCCTATACAACGCAACCCAATGGACATATGAGTGTTCCAGCACCCAAATCTGCAGCAGGATCTGGTAGTCTGTAAGGCAGGAAAGAAAACAACAAATGTTAATACACCAGCAGCACCAGTAGCTCACCATATCAGAGGTGCACACACTCACTAGGCAAAAGAGGAACCAGCTCCCTAGTATACTGCACAGAAGCGACAGCATACAGAGGAGCCCCAATCTGGAGGGAATTTCCTTCATGCTTACTTCATCCCTCAGTTCTTATAGTCACTAATGACAAAACATTAAAAACATAAAAATAAAAGGGGGTTGATAGCAAGGCAAGACCAGCTGGTCCCCTGCAATTCGACATTGTGGCATAGTAGGTGCACCCTGTCCCAAATTTTTGGTGGCAGCAGTGGGATTAGTGTGGGATTTCCGCCCTTCTGAAGTTAGAAAAATAAGCTACATACAACATTGCATATTACCTCATAAATCATTGTGCAAATGTAGGACCTGTCAGAGCCTGGTAGTAAGTGAGGTTGTTGGCTAGGCATGCTGGGAAGTTTGTGTCCTCGGTTCTGTATTCTTGTTATGTATGTTATGCTGAGTAAACACTCTGATTCAGTAAGAAAAGGAAAGCAAAAAGAAAGAATAAATTTGCACCTTGGCAAAACCATGTTGCATTGGAGGTGGAGGTAAATTTAAAATATGATAGCAATTTAGGTAGGGCATGACCTAGATCAACTTTAAATTTCAGTGTAAAAATAAAGCTATCAAGTATTTGTGTGCTACATGAAAAAAAGCCAGTATTTAACTTATATGCACAATAATAAACTAATTTACACCTTGCACTGTAACATGGTTTGTTCAAGAGAAATTGTTCTCCTTTTTTTGCCTTACTTTAATAAATCAGGCCTGTTATTTTTCACTCCTGAGAGTTGTCACTGCAGTCTTTCTACACACACATCTACACAATGCATGAACTTATATGAAAATAGATACATTTACACTCCCAGTGCCCAGCGCCGGGACTTAAACCCTTTCTGGCGCTGCATGTCAGTTACTAAACGACTCCAAACGCCTATACATTTAATTATATACATTTAAATTAACAAATATACTCCTTAATCCCTTAGTGCTGGGGTTTAACCCATTCAGCACAACAACATCAGTTATTAACCCAATCGATGCTGCAGCAGTCATCTTGACCATGTGGGAGGGGAGGGGGACCCAGTTTTGGAATATAAAGTCCCAGGAGAACACACAGAAAAAAAATTCAATTAATTTCACCTGTTAATAATTTGGTCATTAATGAAAAAAAAAACATTAAAACATTTTTATTTCTTTTTTTCCCTACAAAATAAATTTATCAGGATCTTATTAAAGAATACTGTACATCAAATACATTTTTACAGTTGCTGCTGTTTGCAACCGTCATCACCGTCACCCAGCACTTAAAGCTGCCCTGTAGCTGGTGTAAGTGATATGACAGACAACCACGTACCTTAGAAATGTCCAAAGCTTGAATTGGATGCTGCTGTGTGTGCACAAGCTTGGCACACTATTACTGTACATTGTCTATGTGCATACGCCCATTTCCCACCTTGTTCTGCCCCTGAAATTGTAACCTGTCAGAAATGTCTTTTGCGCTCAAAGATTAAATGCATACACTTGCGTGCACTGGTGTTAGGTCTGTTTCTGTGCATGCACAGAGCAACATAATGCAAAATACAGCACATATTGGGATTTATCTTTTTAAATGAATAACGCCCAAAGTTTCTTTATTTAGGAAATGAGGAGGATTTCTCAGTTAAAGGATATAAGAAACATGGTGGATAATACCAGCTATAAGAACCTTATGGTATGAATGATTTGCCTCCATTTTAGATTACCTTTCTTTGTTTTTCTACATAGCGGTCTGCTGCACTGGTGTACTAGTGGTGAGACATTAAGTCTGTCTTGATCATTTAATTTATTAATGCTTTATTGACTTATTTTAAAGTCTCTATTGGACAGTGACATGTACAGAGATTTTTTAGAGAGGCATATATCATACTTGTTTTGTTTGCTTTTTTCAGGATGCTTTTGCTGTTACATGATGTATTGTTCCCCATGTTGTGTACAACTAGCAACTTTATTTACCTATTGTCACAAATAATAAATGTTTCTTAATGTTTTTCATGGTATCATCTGCCTTCTGCTATCACTATTACTCATACTGGTGCCTGGAAGATCGGGGGAGAGGAGGGGGTGGCTCTGGGAATTGTTTAATTGGCCCCGTCCCTTAAATTACATCACACTGTTTTAGTCAATTACAACAGGGGGTGGGGCCACAATGATGCACAAATCACGTCCTATGCCCTACCCCCAGCCACTATACTAATGGTCGGCCAGGAACCCCCCAGGAGGTTTGCCTGCTATCCCGGGAGTCCCACAAATTTGGGAGTCTCCCAGACATTCCCGTAGAGTAGACAACTATGCTATTACTATTGCTATTACTATTATGTTATGCTTTAGTGGAGTAGTGACCACAGCCAAATCTGTTCTTATTGCTCAACCATTAGCACAATGAAAAGTTATACATTTGTAACTGACCACTCAGTTTCAGATGACCATTCACTTCAGTCAACAATCTCAGTTTCCAAACTAAGACAGCAATTGATTGGTAGGAAGTAACAAATTGTTTGCCATGCCCACAATTTGGAGCTACAGCCTTTCAGTTTACCACTCATTCGTGTTATCCTCTTCAATAGGGGAAAGCCAGGTATGTTTCACTTGTTTTTAACTGTCATTTTTCAAAACTGGATGCTAAATCCAACCGTGGTTTTATTGAGCCTTTCATGTGTTGAGGCTATTAGTATGCATTGTCAAAAAACAGGATCAGTTACCAAGAAAACAAAATAAAGCAAAAAGAAAATCATAATTCTTCGTTTTTAAATCAAGTAACCTTAAATAGAATAGACCAATCAATACCCATGTCTAAACCTAAAGATGCAAAAAGATAGGAGGAATTAACATGAACTAAGAATGAATTAATTTAAGAAAAGTACATTTAAACATTAAGCGCAGGTGTTGACAACCATTTATAAATAATGGATGGTAAATAGCTGTCATGCTTGATATTTCTCACTAGATAGCTGTAAGGAACCCCTCCAGCCGGCACAACACAACCCGGAATCTACTCTGCCAATCAGGTGTTCACTGGAGCCCCTGATGGTGGGGACAGACTGGGCCGCAGACTGACAGAGGGTCGTGAAGTGTGTACCGGCTGGGGAGAACCCAGGCAAGCGGAGTGAGGTCCACGCAGAGGTCAAGGGCCGGCAGCAGACAACAGTACCAGTAAACAAGCAGAGGTCAGGGGTCACAGGCGGATAGCAGAAACGGTAAACAGGCCAGGGATCAGGGTCACAGGAAACACAAGCGAAGTCCAATTCAAAGCCAAGGGTCATACACGGGAAATCAGTAGAGGTTCATAAGACAGGAACAGGAACAAGCAGGTCAGCAGACTGGAGTGCAGAAGCTATAACCGGCAATGAGGCAGCAGACTTCATTGCCCTAAATACTGAAGCAGACCAATGAGAGCCCAGCTCTCTAATACATCCAGCTATTCAAATTAGCCCACAGGCTTGCCCCGCTGTTGCGCACGCGCCCGGCTGCCCTGCGGCGCTGAAGAGAGGAGTGTCCATCCGTTGCCACGGCAATGGCAGGCAAGCCCCCGCAAGTGACGTCCATGTCGCCATAGCGACGGCCGGGACGGAGGTAGAAGAGTCGCGGCGGCTGGGCACTGCCGTGGCTCATAACAATAGCTGGACAATTTGTGCTGAGGTTGGAGTATTAATAAAACAGTCAACTAACTGAATTAGGGAAGGTCTTGAAGGAGTATAAAAATTATGAAAGGCTCACTATGGCTTGGGTAGCACTACAAGCCAGTAAGAGATAACCCTAAATGGTTAAACAGTTTAGGTCATGGTCACATCAAAGTAAAGAGGTAAAGGTGTAGTAAAAATAGTGTGATGCATATACTGTGCTATCACTCAACCAGGTAGCCCTGTTGTGGTTGTCATAGCCTGGCACTAGAAGGAGTGTGAATTTAGTAGGTACTTATAGTAAAATCCTGTCTTAGCACATAGCTAAGCCCTGTGGAGACTGGGAATGGATATGCAGGTAATTGGAATATTTGCACAAGGCTCCAAAAAGCTGTCAAACTACTTAGAATTTTTGTTGTCAACGGTATATAATGGTATATGGAGTTTTTATTTTACAGCGTGTTAGAATCATAGTATTTTATTAAAGAGATCATTATCTTTATGTTACTAATTTCTTTATGGCATCCAAGGTAGTGAGAATATTTAATCTTTAGTTCAAACTTGTAAAATTTAAAAATAGACTGTCTTTCAAGGTCTATAACTCCATCTGCCAAATCCTAATTTCCCATGGATCTAGTCAGGACCTTATGTTCCATTTATTTGTCCCATAACTTTGAAACAAAAAACTGGGGTATCCATGTGAACACACATTCGCTCATTTTATGATAACCATCCAATGCTTCCTTAAGGGTGATTGATGTAAATACAGGAAGGAAGGCATTCCTTCTTACTCCACTAATTTGGGTGTATTAGCAATCTGAATACAAGAAATAAAACCACCCTATGTTTTAATTTCTCCTTGTGTTTGTCTAATATAATTAATAAGGCATATATTACAATATATTCTTTTTATATGACTTTACTTAGTTTATTTGATGGTTAGTCATCTTTTAAAACTCCTCATTCCATACAGTTACCATTAATTGCCTCCTCTACCCCATAATTTCTTTATCTCCTCCCAGAACTCTCCTGGAAATCCTATGTGGCCTATTGGTTATTGCAATAATTGTGCTTATGGTTAGTTCCTGAAAGAATCAAAGAATTTTAAATCTTGTCTGTTGGATGGCGTTTTTATTTTGCTCTATTTCAGAGCTTGTCTAAATATTTTCTGATCTTATTGAACATATCCTGAGAGCATACCTTGATAACATTTTGATTTTACTACCCCAATATACTCATGTTAAAGCAATTCTTAAGCGACTTCATGTTATTAAGCTGTATGCTGAACTGAAAGTGCCTTTTTGAAAAGTAGTGCTCTTCTTATATAATTGTTATGTAATGTCTGGAGGTTCTATATAAATTAATCCTAAGAAACTAACCTCCATCTTGGACTTACCATAACTTATCAGGCTGAAAGCAACCCAAAGTTGTTTGGGATTTACCAGCTACTACTGCCAGTTTATTAAATAGAGAGGTCTTCATCTACAGCAAGCTGCCTTTCCTGCAGAGATCAATGTTCTCACAGGTACTCAAATACCCCCAGGACTTAAACGCAAACTAGTAAAAGTTTATCTCAGGTACCAGGTATAGAGACTGGGAGTACAGCACACCGTGCAGTATACAGAAGCAGACAGAAGAAGCGCCCTGGCTGCTTGGTTATGCCCCCACATCAGTGGCCCCCACCCAGCTTACCTCTCTATCTTCACAGTGCATCCTACCTCCCCTTGTTCCCCCTCCCTCCCTATATTTCATACTCAGTCTTCCTGACCTCCGTGTGTCTCCATAATATACTCCATCAACCATGCTGGCACTCTAGCTAATAGCCATAACTGAATACTCCCTTACCTCTTCAATCAACCCTCCTGCAACTGTTATCACAGTACTGATGATCACCATCCTACAGCCAAGGGCACAGTTCCCATAGACACATCTGCTCAAGCAGCTATTGTCTTGTCCACCTTTTTCATTTTGCAAGCACTAGAACTATGAAATCTTTCTTTAGAGACTGGTAAACCTTCAGTCACCAACTAATTCTAAGCTTTGCTTTGATCTATCATCTTAGAGACTGTTTAACCGCTTACCTCCTAGTTCTTTGTCTGTGCTGTTATTTGAGTCTTGCCACTGTCTCTATTGTATTTTATTGAATTTATCTTACATCGTTCATGCTCACCTCCTCCACTTCAAACTCATTCTTTCATCCTACAGCTCTACCATATCTCTCTCAACATCCCTATTTGGGTTCTTTTGTTTCTTCCTGGTATTCAAACCCCATTGCCTCTTTGCCAAATTCAACTCCCTCCTCTACTCTCCCCCTGCTCCCACTCCACTCAATATTTTGCAACTAATTCACCTCTACAATTTACATCATCCACCAAAAAATTCTCCTCCTATCAGGCCCCTTGCCCCTACTCTAGACCCACCACTCTAGCCAGCCCATCATGTGCTCTTTCCCCCCCATTTCTCTAGCCAACTGTCTAGCCAACCCACCATGTACCCACCCCCCCTGTCTCTGGGAACTAGGTTCATGTTCTTCATTCATCTTCTCAACTCTATATCTGCCCCTTGAACCTATGCCCTCTTGTCTTCTATGATCCCTTCTCTCAAAATGCTTGACTCCAACTTTCCCACCTTTTCAACTTGTCCCTCTACATCAACATCTTCCCCACTTCCTTTAAACATGCTCTAGTCTCTTGGCCCTACATCTCTTTCTAACTGCTGCCCAAACTCTCTTCCCCTGGTTGCCTTCAAATTGCTCAAACGGCTTGTCTATTACTGCCTTATCATTGTCCTCTCCTCTTACTCCCTCCTTCATCCACTCCAATCTGGCTTCCTTTCACCCTACTTCATAGAGATTGTCCTTACTAAGTTTGCTAATAATATCCTCTCTGCTAAGTTCAGGGGTCTCTCTGCCAAGTTCTCCCTGCTCATCCTTATGGACCTCTCTGTGGCTTTCAACACTTTTGAACACAAACTCCTTCTGCAGACCCTTCTCTCCATTTGCATTTAAGGCAACATCTTCTCCTGGTTCATCTCCTACCTTTCCGACTGCTCCTTCTCTGTTTCTACCTCTGGCTCCTCTCTCCTCTCTCTACCTGTCCCACAAAGATCCATACTCCCACCTCTTCTCTTCTCATTTTACACTTCTTCCCTTGCAATATTATCTATATGGGCTTTCTAGCCATTAGATAAAGTAATGTCTCTATTTTCATATTTAGATATTTAGTTCTTTTTTTGGTTTATATGTTGGTTATTTTAGGGAAGTAAACTCCTTTTTTATTTTGTTTTATATTATTTTGTAGGGTTATTTCTTTTGTTTTTGTCTCTTCATACTTTACTGTCTTTATTATTCTCTTATGGTTTTGTTACATATTTACACACTATACATCTATATTGTAGAGGGCGCTCTGATCCCAACCATTACTGACTGTGGTTAATTTTGTATATAATTCCCTTGAGTATGTGGTTATGTTGTTTTGCAGTCTTTTGAAGACTTTGCTTGAGTCGTGATTGTGGCGCCATTTGTCCGCCTCTATGTTCGGCTAAAACATTTTGGTGATTATGCTAATTATTTTGTCTTTCAATATGTGGTTTATAAGGTGCTTTTTTCTGAGCCATGCTCATCGTGGCTTTATATTTAACTTCTATCAGTGACTCCATTTCTGACAACACACTTGACTGGTTTCCTGTATTATTGAGGTAATGTTGCCACCTTTGATTATGTCGGTTCATCCCACATGAAAATAATTGTGTAATAGCATTTTACTACTTTGGCTTTGCTGTTGGTGTTTATGAATTAATTTAGTTTTTTTATTATTTTTTATTTTCTGCTGGTTGCTACGCAACAGACATTTAGGAAGAGAGCCTTATATGTGTTTAGTTGGTATCATTTGAGCACTCAAGCACTGAAACAGCTGTTGGGCATCGCTAGGGTCATGAGTTTGATTCCTGACCAAGACCTTATTTGTGTGGAGTTTGTATGTTCTCCCCGTGTTTGCATTGGTGTCCTTCGGGTGCTCCAGTTTCCACCCCAAAAACATACTGGTAGGTTAATTGATTACTATCAAATTGACCTTAGTCGCTCTCTCTCTGTCTCTGTCTGTGTGTGTGTATGTTAGGGAATTTAGACTTTAAGCCCCAATGGGGCAGGAACTGATGTGAATGAGTTCTCTGTACAGCGCTGCAGAATTATTGGCGATATATAAATAGCTGCTGCTGATGATGATGATGATCCCTTATGGTAAAAAAATATTAAACATTCATCCTTAAATATTGAAATTAGACAAATAAAAGTTGAAAATAATAATATTTGTATCATTTGTTTTTTAACATAAATATGATTATTTTGCTGCACATAAGCATTGATCTTTTCCTACTTTAAATCCTATAGCCATACGGGGGAATTAAATTAAAAGAGACATTGCAGATTTTTCTGCGCCCCTTTTTGGGGTAGTGCGGAGTGCAATCTAGTGCAGCTCTATCCAGCATTGTAAGGAAGCATTTAGCATTAATTATCAAGTATGCAAATTAATATACTAATTGGGATTGACAATAGGCACCCTAACATTGCATACTGTAATCAATATAATGGATCAATGGTAGTTTTAAAAGAGTGCAGATAATGTTTATAGATCCTGTTGAGGAGTGTACATTGTTGGATTCTACTTTATTTGTGGATCACAGCTGTATCCTTCATACATCATTACTTTCTGCTCTCTGTGTAGTTCATACAATAATTGATTCAGCATTATAGTTCTGTTTTCAGATGGGATACTATATATTCATTACATTTTAGGGCTAGTATAAATGTTACCCTTCTGCAATTTATTTATAAGAAGATAATAAAATTACCGAACAGCAACAGTAATGAACTGTTTCGCAAGTCTGGCCATCAGGACATTCTGGATAACTGATTTTAGGTACAAGATCCCATACCTGTATAAGCGTATGTTTGCATCTGTTCTTTATCTAGTGTTGTGCTCCCCTCTGACTTGCCTTTAGGATTGTGAACCTGCTTGATGTAATTGTATAATATCTAGCATTGTCCAAGAAATTGCAGGTTCTAGAGGAATATCCTTAGTTTTGTAGACTTTCTTCAAGGAAAATGTTTAGATCAAATAATTGAAGGATCAATAATTCGGTGGTAGTGGTGACCACTGTTCTGACAAAGCTGACACATTTAACAACTACAAATTAACCCCAAAAGAAATAATAGCGATAGTATGAGAATATGGACTTACCATACAGCAGGCACTCATTGTGTCCGGCACCTCAAATGATCTACAGATGTAAAATGCAGCTGTCAGAAATATCTACATAAAGAAATCACATAATTTTTAATAGACACAGTACAAATGCCGCTTTTAAAACGGCAATGGGCAGCTCCACTGCCTGGATTACATTATACAGGCGGTGGGGCTTTCTCACACCCATTAAATCATACCACACCCCAGTAATTATACCAGAGAGAAGTCAATAAAAGGAAATCCAACAATAGGGATGTTCCTGACTCCTGACTCAACCTCATTGAGGTTGAAAAACTCCTCTGTTTTGCCAATAACATTGATTCCACTATAGAATGGGTTTTCATAGAGCTGACTCATGTCCTACATCTAAACAGGAGGCAATGTGCTTTTAGCCTATGGCTTAACAGTTGGTAAGGAGCGATAACCCATCAAATTAATTCTTGGCTAGTGATGAGCAAACCTCTCCGTTCAGTTGACTACATTTTTGCTATAAGCCAAAAAGCAACTCATAATTACTGAATGGTTGTCATCAAACAATGCATGTCTTGCTTCAAAATCTAAATGGCAATGTTACTTAAAAGATTTCTTAGCAAGTCTGGGAGAGGCTTTAGTTTTAATTGATGTGTTAGGGTAAAGCTCAATAGGTAGTACTCTATACCACACATAACTATGGGAACATCTGTATTTTGACCACAGGATCAAATAGCAATCCTATCACTGATAATTCCATAGTGATAGCTGGCTAGTTCTTCCAATCACAAAACTATAACTATAAGGGGAATTTCAGCTCTTCTCCCTTGTCTCTGTAACTTGTTAACTGGCTTAGGACCTTGGAGCTCTTCTGTGGCCGTGTACCTCACCACCTCAAAGTTAAATGGTTTGTCCAATATTTGAGGACCCTCCTCTTTGCACAAAATCTCTCATGTTACCGTATCTTAGCAAAGATGGAAAGGGCCAGGAGAGCAGGAGGACTTTCTTCCATCCTATACATTAAAGCTACTAGGAAATGAGGTATGAATTGCACATGGCACCTGACTGTCTGGCTGAAGGACCTAGGAAATCAAGAGCCATGCTCAATAGACACCTCCTGTACAATAACCGCCACTTATGCGGTTTGAATGTGTCACTCATTTAGAGTCTGCAAAAAAATAAGCATAGCTTGGTGTTACAAAATGCAACGTAGAGATGACAAATCCCTGGGCAGGACTTTTGATATTTGTCATCTTGGACAACAGTGCTATAAACAGTGCTATCATGAAATGTTACATGTCATTAATGATGCGTGAGGTGCTGTCTTTCTTATTTTGGTACTTATTTACAAATACAGACTATATTCCATTTATATTGGGAAAATGTGGACTGCTTTGTTTTCTATGGGGATCCCTCATTACTTCACATTACACCAGTCTATGCCCAGCATATTATACAAGCCTTTGTCCAAAATCAGATAATACCAGCCTGTGCCAGCGCCTGGTTTAGTGTATCGCAATATACTAGCCTTATTCCCCATTATTATAGCAGCCTGTACTTCATTGTTACACCAGCTTGTGAGACAATATCATACCATATTGTGCCTCATCATTAAACCAGCCTGTATCCCTCCAGAGTACAAGACTGCACTTTATACTACAAGCCTATACTCCTTCAATGTACAACATTTACCTCCTCGATACACCAGCTTTTGCCCCTTCAATGCACTAGTCGGAATATGTCCACCAAAGATGAAGAATCTGCAGGAAAGGTAAGTCCTAGATATACTGTGACAGGGGTTAAGTTTGAAAATATGGGTCTCTTTGTACTATTAGTCAGTTTCCCAGTCATTCTCTAAAGAGGTCTTGCAAATCAATCACAACATTATATTGAATATAAAATTCTCCTTTCAGATAATTGTAAACAATTAACTATAAGGCAAGTAGTGGTTCCCACAAGTATTCTCTCAATCATGACGTTTGCTCTAGGAAAATAAATGTGACATTTTGCTCTCATATGTACAACAAAATTATAGTAAACCAAACAATATTTCATCAAGATTATATCCCTCAAACTGCTGATATGGTGATTATCGATGTCAACCTTTCATCAACACCGATTTTAAAGCTTGTCTAAAATATGAGGGTGAATTAAGTGGGGATTAGCTTTGTCTGGCAAGTCTCTAACTTCTCAGTGACTCCATTTTGGTATACATTCACACTCTGAAAACATCTGCCTTTTCTGTTAAGGGGAGGTGTGGTCATTACACTTTTCTAGATTTTGTCATTTATCAAAACAATTTTAATTGGACGTAAAGCTAGTAATACAGAATTATCTGATTGTCTAGTAAACTGCATTCCTCTGCTCCAGATGTGCTTTGTCCCAGGCTGTGTTTTACACATTCTGCTTTTATGGGAAAATTGTGGTTAAGCTGAAATAATATTTACTAATTACTTTTGACACTGACATAACACAATGCTATCTTTCTTTATCTTAGCAATACAACTGTGTAATATTTGATATTACCATTTGCTTTAGCACTAATGAAAAATGTTTTTCATTTGTGTAAGCTAAAGCTAAGTACATACAATCCTTAAGCACTTTTAGAAGGGTTAGTATAAGGTGTTTGTATTTAAGTATTTAACTTCAGTGCATCTACATGAAGTTTAAATGTTTTTAAATGCTGTCTGTAATTTGATCTATCTAAATATAGCTAGTTATTGGGATCTATGAATAAGTGTTGTGTTATATATGGTGCACTGTTTGTATCATTTGGAAACAAAATGTACTTTACATTATGTCAGTCTAAAAAACTGAAACCACTGACATATTGTAAAACTAGAAAAATTATTTTGTACCACAAACAGCACTATAAAATCAGTTCTCTGGTACCAACATTATTTGAGCACTTGTAACATTTAATGTACATTATTACAAAATAAATAGTTTTATTCCAGATCTATATTGCTACACACAAATGTATCAGATGCTTCACAACTGATGGTGTTCCACTTATATGGCTAAGACAACCAGAATTGTTGTGGCCTTAAATAAACTGGCATACAGAGCAAACATATAGATTTGAACTCTAAACTGATATTTAATGCTGTTAACAACGGATGTAAAGTACAAAGTTTGACCTGACATGACGGAAGCGTGGTAAATTTAGTTGGACTTTTGTCTGTAAGTGTCCCTTAATCCTCTGGTTGTCATAAAAAGAATGCCTTCAAAATGCCTTCATAATAACATATAATTAAAAAAATGGGTTTAGTCTTTAATAAAACTGCAGCTTAGTAAATATACCCCTAAGAGTCATTTTTCCATGCTTATCCTATTGGACTGCTATGTTTAACATCATTGATCATCTCTCCTCCTGTATATCCTTCACTTCATTTGTCTTTTTGCCACTGTCTCTCCTGGTTCCCTTCTTACCTCCCCAAACAAACCTTATTTGTTTCTACTTCTAGTTCCTCCTCTCCCTCTACCCTTTAGGTTATACCTTCTTCCTTGGTGAACCAACACAATATGTGTAAATATGTGTAAAATTGAGCTCATCATTTTCCCACCTTACAAAATCTACCACTTTTACTTAGTCTCTCTCCTCTATTAGATTGTAAGCACTCGCAAACAGGGATTAATTTATTCCATCTGTTAGGAGTTTTAAAGGGCACTACACATACCTTGCTCCATCTCATTCCACAGGTGCTTCATTGTAATAAACTGTTCAAGAAGGTGAAATGATCCAACATGCCTGTGTAGCTGTTAGTTTTTGTTAGAAATACACTGGCAGGAAAAATGAGATTGTGTTGTGGTTAAAGATGGTTTATTGAGGCTCCGTAGCAGAAAGGGAATAATGACTGAGTTACAGTACTGAACTGGGAATAATGATGCACAGGATAATAGCTGAAGCACAACAGTAATACAGTACTGAATAAGAAATAGGAATATGCAGACTAATATGGAGATACACGGTGTAGCAGAAAATCTCTGGCAGTGGACAGTCACTGGTAATGTATAAGTGTCTCTGACAACATTGGTAATGTAGAAGTATCTCTGACACTGATTCACAAACTGTCTGTTATATAACTGGTATTTACTTGAGGCAGGTATACAGAGAGACTTATGGTAACACAGTCCAAAACGCACACTTGAGCACTCAGAAAGAACAGCAGCAGTATTGAGACAAACCCAGCGCACCTCAGTGTGGATGGAATAAATGATGACCCATGAGTATGTACTCAGTATGTAACTGTAGTAGAGCTACCTGAGATTAGCATGCTGCACAAGGAGGAAGTGTCTGAAAACCATGCAGAGTAGTCTGTGCCAGAAATCATTGTAATCCAGAAGCCAGAGTCAGGAAGCAGTACCAATGGCAGGGATCTGGAGCTAGAAGTCACTGTAATGCAGAACCAGGAACCAACTGGAACTGAGAATACATGACCAGGAAGCTAACGTGTAAATGCGGTCATCGACAATATGAAGCTGGAAAGGTGAGGACCTATGTCAGAGAGGCCCCCAGTAGGAATGGGGTGGGGGGCACACTTTCAAAAGTAACCGATCCACTGGTTGCCCACAGATACTATAATAATGTCATAAAGTGACCAAGATGAACCAGAACACCATGGCAAGAAGCATATGAACGTACCAAGCTGGGAAAGCGATCATATGCAAATCATATATACAACCTAGAAGTTTACCACCAGAACACAAAGTTCACTGACCTTACGTAGCAGCAACAGTGCAATGCCTGGGATGCATGGTATGTGGGAGATATCCCACCCATACATGTAAACACAGTTTCCGCACCTGTCAGCATACTTGTCTGCACAGCCAGCACCTTCTATTGTACCCAGCAGTCAATAAGGCCAACCAAGTTTGTATGTTGGGGGGGCATGGTCCAAGGCAGGTGTGAACCGAAATCTAAACTGACATAGAAGCAGAAACAAAGATAAATTGACAATGCTGCTGGGCAATTCATATGATTTATATGATGATAGTCTTCAAAAAGGGAATTTAAGAAGTGAGGATGAAGGAAAAGATAATAGGCTTCTCTGCTCACAGACCTGGAATCATGCACATGAAAAATAATGAAATGACATTTGGATCTGGAGCAGCAAAAATAATGATTCTTTGCAATGTAGCCCAACTTTGCGATATTCAAAATCAATCCAATTCAGTCTTTTTCACTCTGAAGATTTTCCAGTAAAGCATGATTAGGAATGGCCATAAACAACAAAATTCACCAAAGAAATATTCTGTCTCAGGTCTCAGAATATCTGTATTTTACTCAGCAATAAAACATCATATAAAGTAAAATAAGACATGGTTTATTATATCACTTTAAGTACAAAAAATATATAATGTTGATGCTTTAAACACACAAGAAATTATCTTAAAATAAAAAAAAAATACACAAGGAAGCAATATAGCAACATATTATTATACTTGTAGACAGTTGAGATATATGAGAATACTATCAAAACAACTTAATTTCCCAGAAACCTTTAAAAATGCAGATTGCCATTACCACTTCTATCCCCTTTTGAAGATAATATATTGTTACAAAAGTTAACACATTTAAAAAATATATTTTATTCTACATGATGATTATTTATTGTTTATGTTATCCTTCTATACATCAATATGTTTGGATTCTTACTATTAATTAACATTGACTCTATGAAAATATATCTTTGTCTATTACCAGAGAGGTTTCCTTTTGTATTTGTCAGGTCACACAAACAAGCACCTGTCGTCTAGTAAAATGGAGAGATGCCTGTCAACAGAGGCAACAGAGTGGCAACATGGGGCTGTCAGTAAGCAGACCTTGGGGAGGTATTTGTCTGTAGTCAAAGAATAGAAGAGACACCTGTCTGGGTGTAGTGAAGAAGGAATGACAGCATATTGACTCCTGACTGAAAGATGTCAATAAATAATGTGTCCTCTGGGATAAGTCCTCATGAACAAAGCATCTGTTAGTTGATGAATAATGTCAGCGGGTTGTAGTAAAAGCAGCTCTACAATAAGAGAACATATTCAGTGAGGTCTTTTCATTCTAAGAAATATTTATTTCAAGAGGCCTGGAATTGTATGATCTGAAAGGGGTGATTTATAATCATTTCCAAATTTCTGCAATGTGTAATGGTTTCATATGTAAAATTGTAATGTTATTAATTAAATGCAGGGAATATGTTCACCAATTTGCTTTCAAAATAATAAGTAAATTAAATAAAAATATAACATGGTTTAAAATATCATTTTTGGACTATGCATAAACACTGCAGCATATACACATGGATTATTATTAGAGACCAGATTTTAACTATATATGCTTGCAATTCTAGGAAGAGTCAGTGTTGTCATATTGCTAATTTTGTTAAAAAAAAAATGCTAAAGAAAGCTATAGCAACCGTATTTATACATTACTTAAAAACTTGGCATTTATGTGTGTGTGCGTGGTAAAGTGCTTGTGTGGAGAACAATTCATTGTGGTACCCATTGGGTCTATACCATTATGTCTCCTGGCCATTAGGGCACCAGATCATTTAACCATTGAGTCATTTTGGCTCTAGTGCGTTTGCACTGCAGTATACTTGAATAGATATTAAACATTGGGGTTAGAGATGTAGATTATGGATTATGAACTCTGGTTTGGCGTTTGCGTTTGGCACTGGGTGACTGATATACAATTATCAGTTAATGTTAACATCCATTTCCAGTTATTTTCAGTCATTTAACAAAAAACATTTTAGATTTATTTTTTTTGGGTGGGGGGGTTGTGCTGCTCAGAGTCAAAGAAAATAACTTCCTGCTGCTCACACTCAAGCAAAACACCCTGTTTTTTTGCCCACTTAATAAGGATGTCACTGACTGCCCCTGACACAATTACATTGAGTTCAAAGCGAAAAAAATTTAGATATTAGAAGAAATTTTTTTTTGGGGTTGGGGGCTGCTAAATTGCTGCTCACACTCAAATACAATACCCGTTTTTTTGTATGCCTCATAAAGAGGTCACTGAGACTACCCTTCATCAAATTTAAAATTTACTTGACTAGAAAAGAGAAAATATTTTTTAAAAAATGATTGTTTTTTGATGGATGCTGCTCACAGTCAACCCGTTTTTTGTGTGCTTTATAAAAATGTCACTAACACTGACCCTCAGATGATTGCTTCTCTAATCTCAGAAAAGCTTTGGACTTTAAATTAAATAAATCTAATTGTTTTATGGGGTGTGCTACTCAGAGTCATACAGCAACAATATTATTTTCATCCAGTTTAGGTGTCACGAAATCTGGTGAATATTTAGTGATTCCCGTGTAACTGCCAATAACTGATGCTCATTCGGGCGTGAAGTCTAACGATAGGTGGTACTCACCAGTGACCCTTACGAGAGGGCATGGAATTTGCAGCACCTATTACCGCACGTCGCGGTTCCCAGAAAGAATGGTGGCAGAACAATAGGTAGAGCCTGATTCAGAGGGAGAGCAACGGTAGAGCATAAAAACAATGAAGGCAACAACAAGGGGTATGTTCAGAACATATTGCTGAGCAGAGGTGATAAACGGAGGTGCTCAGGGAAGTTATAAGCAAAGACAACAATGGAAACTCAGGACGTCATCCGTGAATAGTAGCGATGTGGAATGTGCTGATCCGTAGTTGGTTACTCAGAGCAATAGCGGGTGAATTACTGGTACAGCGTCAGTTCGGTTGGAGATAATGATGAGATGGAACTTTAGCTGATCCGTTAAATGGTAACTCAGAGCAACAGCAGGTGAATTACTGGTACAGCGACAGTTCAGTAGAAACAGTAATGATGAGGAACTTAGCTGATCCGTAGATGGTAACTCAGAGCAACAGCAGGTGAATTACTGGTACAGCGGCAGTTCAGTTAGAAACAGTAATGACAGCTTAGCTGATCCGTAGATGGTAACTCAGAGCAACAGTGGGTGAATTACTGGTACAGCGGCAGTTCATTTACAAACAGTACTGTTGAGGAACTTCTAAAAATTGTGGCGCTGAAAGATATGAATAAATAGTTAAAGTGAAGGCCAGAAATGCAGCTGTGAAGGATTGGTAAGATCCTAAAAATGCACAAATAAATAAAACCCAAAAAAAAAACCACAGCGCTGAAACTGGCAGACACTCTGAATATATAAGTTCGTGGAAAAGAATTAAGTATAGATAAAATGTTTATTAATACACAATATCATAATAAACCCATGAGATAATGGACATTCTTAACATCAGTGCACTGATATACCAATATATTAATACTAAAATATCCTTAAAAAATACATGAGTAATCGTACAGGTGGATAATGCAACTGTAACAAATGCGCACAATAAATTAGATTCCCCTACAATAGGAAATGACTGTATAGAATAATATAGCCCAATACTTAGGTTCCAGCACACATATCCCACACAACACCAATTAGATCTCACTCCGGTGCCAGCTTGTGGGACGTATGCCACCTCCTCTGCTCTAAGCAGCAACGAGTGGACTCCGTAAATCGGTGTCAGTTTTCCTTATTATAAGCTCATATGAGTAAATGTCTTGGTGCTCAACGTATGTTGATACATCCGTTTTTGGTAAAAAATAAAAATAAAAATAAATATGTGCACATATAAAGACATAAGCAATTCTATTATTGTAGTATACCAGCTCCAATAGGCCACTCTGTAAAATCTTGCATGCCTGAGACAGAAAGTCAGCTATGCAGGTAAATGCCTGGTACTCACAGTACCACACAGAAATGGAATGGAAATCCGTTGTCCGATTAGGGTGGTCGCCGTCCTAGGGGTTAATCACCCTCAATCTCTTGTAGCGGCTAGACTCCACCGGTCTGCTCCTGCAATTCCGGAAATCTCATGTAAATATATTCAGTATCCCGATTATAAAACCGGATTCAAACCAAAGTTTGTATGATAGGGTAATTCGAGCCAGTTGTATGCACCATTCTTAGGGTCAGAAGCCAACTTCCATTAAACGGCAGCCGGATACCACACCTCCGATCTTTAATTGACATCAATTCCCGAAACTTTAATGAATGAAAGTTCCAGACGAATAAACATAAAGGAATCCGGATAGAAACAAATCGATAGAGTACTCCTCCCTAACGCGTTTAAACTTAATTCTTTTCCACGAATTTATAGCTGATCCGTAGATGGAAACTCAGAGCAACAGCAGGTGAATTACTGGTACTGCAACAGTTCAGTAGAAATAGTAATGATAAGGAACTTAGCTGATCTGTAGATGGTACCTCAAAGCAGCAGGTGTGGAGAGTTCCTAATGAGGCTGGAGTTCCAACAATGAGGCAACGAAGCCGGAGCAGTAGACCCAAACAGGGAACACAGGACAAGGCTGCAGAGTACAGGTACAGCGGGAGTTCCAGCAGAGACAACGGAGAGAAACTACAGCTGAACCCGAATTAGAGATCCTAAGCTATAACAGGTAAGTCAAACGAAGGAGGTCCAGTCCTGATGAGAGTGAGTAACTCGAAGAACAGGCATCAGATAGCAGGAAATGGGAGGTTTAAATAGCGCTCCAACGTGCCAGGACCAATGGAAACAGGTAGAAGGTCATAAGAGAGAGTGGTAGCTGACATATGCGCAGAACGGGAGACCAGATGGAGACTGTAAAGCAAAACTGAGTTTAGGATACCGTGGTCACCGCTTATGGGAGAGAGGTAACAATGCCGGTACCCGTCCACGGGTCATACTGTATTGGATTTGGTGATATGTCACCAGTTAATAGATGCAGACGGAAAGATAATTAAAAAAGATAATTGTGAGATGTATGAGATTTTCTTTTCTTTTGACAATTTGAGGATAGTACAGTTAAGAAGCGATTAGGATAGAAGAAAGCATTAATTAGAGGGCAGTGGAGCATTTGGGGGGGGGGGGAGGCAATATGGATAACATAATGTGAAGCAGGGTACTGTAAAGTATGTTCTTTGAACAATAATGCCATGGATGGATAGGAAGGTAAACAGTATGGTGGTGGCAAGGGACTACGTAAAATAGCAAAGTGAACATATATATATATATATATATATATATATATATATATATATATATATATATATATATAGCAATCAGTGCGCACAGCTTCAAGTTTCAAGTCTAATATCAGTCCATACAAATAACGTGTCAGTTCATCAGCAGGTAAATGTTCCACCAAACTTCCAACACCAGCAGATTGTATTCTGCGCGTCCTTCCCTCTTTAACCACCCGATCTCCACAGGGGAAACAGCAAAATCCTAAAATTCAAACAAAAGGGACGCTTCCATGGTGTATTATCCAAGTAAAAAATTTATTCAAAGGAATAAAATTGCACGTACCACAGGATAAAATGTTTCAGGCATATGTTACAATACAGCTCACTTCTAGTCTCCATACACGGACATCAGATTCGAAGTAGCAAATATCAGCATAGTTTCAGCATAGATCCATGAACACCTCTACGCGTTTCATCTCAAAGGACTTCGTCAGGAGAATGTGGATCTCACTTCAAATGCACACCTATTTCAAGGGCAATTTTAATTACCTACACAGGTGAGCAGGAACAACCCTCGTTCGCTCACATACATACATATCTTTATATTAGGACAGACTAATGATTGTCTATACAATCCGTGTGATATTTTACACATAACCATTCTAATAGTGTTACATATACAATACAGATAAAACATTATATAAAATAAATAAAACAGATTCAAAATACATCAAATACTTTTATAAAAAAGGAGTAATTTCACAACCTTTATTTAACCCAAATGGGACAAAGGTGTTCAGAGTATAGATCCAGTAAGTATATATACTTAACAGGTTACATTGTCCAGGTAGAGATATGAGAAATGCAGATTCTGGATATAACATATTTTACATCTTCCTAGGGTATGACCTTGGTGAATTGGATTGCTTTCATAACTCAATACGTGTATATAAAGTACTTTCTATTTGCTTATTTATTTACTAGTGACTTTTTTTACAGCAATTTAGTCACGTTCAAACAGCCAGATTGGCAGTAAATATGGCAGCAGGCATATACCACCTGATTGAATGGGTCAGTTTGACAGTTTAATGATTTCATAGATACATTTTTGGTAAGTTTGGCATTGCTGCAAATTTAAACAGAGACCACTTATACATTAAACAAATGTAAAGACGAAAAACATGCTGTTTTTGCATTCACCTTTACTGTCATGCTCTCCTTTTTTTATATTACAGCATGGGGATTTAGTAACAGCTCAGGGATTCAATAACAGCATAGGGATTTAGTAAAATGAGCCATTGCTGAATGGCTGGGTGGATATTAAATGTTTATGAGTATCCATGAAAGTATGTTTCTTCCATGTATTCGTAGGCATGCTCAGTGTGTTTCTGATGAATTGTTGTAACACTGTCAAACGTTGAAGGAGGGCAGGGGATTTTAACCTGTTGGTAGATTGATAAATAGACCCCTTAGATGTCCAGGACTCTGCAGGAGACATCCCCTGAGACTGTAAATATGGCCGTTTCAATATCAGCATAGAATAGGTTTCTTCACTGTAAGTGTAGTCAGATGATGGAATTGCCCATAAAATAAGATGGCGATTGCCAATTTGGTAACTGGTTTTGAAGTGGATTAGATGTCATTCTCACTTAAAATGGAATATGTAGCTACAACTATTAAATGGTATTAGTGGAGTAATAGTTTCAGTAAACTAATCTGATTGATATTTATAGAGTCCAGAAGGAACTTTTTCCCACTTTCAGTATAAATTGGCAACTTCATCACCGTTTTTTGTTTTGCCTTACTCTGGAACAACACCAATCTAGAAAGAGAACAGGTTGAATCTGATACAGATAAATTACAAAATAAAGTGAAAATAAACCCTGAAATGTAAATGACTGATGCTGAAATTTGATGTAACCACAATAAAAAGATACATACTAAAATCCACAGTTTTTGTTTTCTATTAATATTACATATTAGTGAAGGAACACTTTACAAACTTTAGCTGCATTGATATGAGTGATCTGCAGTTAAATGGATATAACAATAATTTATATGACAAGTTTAAAGCGGTAGCTCTTATTTGATATTTGTGCTTCTTGACCCCTCTTGGCAGCTTTCTAGCCATAACATTAGCTGTGAGATGCATTTTTTACATTCAATTTCCAAAACCACTGACATTTCAGGCAGGAACCATCCTTAATCTTTGTATGACAGTAGCTAGATTAAAAAAGGCCTCCTCACTTTGTGTAAGTTTATTTTAAGTAAAAATTATACTAAATTAATAAGATGAAAGCTAGGCATTACCCAACCCGTCCTTCCTGTTTTTTTCATTTGCTGAACAACACCTTTAATATATAGGATAATGTACACCTACTGTAAATTATAAGGATATTAAGAGTCACTGAGAAGTTCCTTGACCATATAAAGGCACAGAGCCGTAGGCCATGTTACGCTTTATTTGTTGCAGATACAAGTTGTTTATGTATCAAAAGAATAAATAAAATAAAGCAAAGCATAAATAAAGACAACATTATAGAGTCTTGTACAGGAAATAAGAAGGCTTCATTCATAAGATGTCAGATAAGCTAAAGTCACACTCTTTGACAGATAACAGATTGAGACAAATGACTAACAGACATTTTGGCTCTTTGAATAGTTAATGTTTTTATTGAGTGTATTGAAGAGACTGGAAATGAAAACCAGAAGGTCTCCACAATAAGTTGTTTTATTCTCAAGCCAGCCAACATTAATGACAAAGGGTTATTGATGCAGACACTGATGGACTGAGTACATGAAATTTAAGTAACGTTATTCTACATCAATATCACATGCTAATAGTTTGGTACAGGCAATGATAAATTATGAACAGGAAGCAAGTCAAATACCATTCAATACCAGTCTTGAATTATTGTATGTACATTAAAATACTGTAACACTTTTTAAATGGATGGATGTTCACCGGATATATTGGTTTGGCATAATTATTGATTAAATCATATTGTGTGCACTTGACAACAAAGAAAAGCTTCCGCCTTTCCATGGGGATCTTTTGAAAATAGGTGATCTGCCACTTGTAATAATGCAGAATTCACTTGTACAGTTTATAGTATATACCTTAAAGCAAGTTGCCTGTCTCTAAAGTAAAAGTTAGGAGTTTAAAATGTTCCGTAATGAGCTCTTTAAAAGTCTTCTCACTTCTTAAGCTAGACCACAATAGCATTTCAGTCTCTAATTATCTCAATAGGAGTGCTATCAATGGCTTGGCTAGTGAACTATGTTAACTCTTAACAGAACTCAATAGGTTCTCTGTACTGTAAAACAATACTAAACAAAAGCAATGTTACAACAGAGCACATAAGAAGAAACAAACTGTAATATTTACAAAATGTCTGCAACAGATGAGCATTGAGTCACTGCAGTATATTTGCATAAAATTAAAACCTGCCATTCATTAGGTGTGTATAACAAAAACATATCGGGTTATTCCATAAAAATGACTCATATACCGTTCCCATATTTTTTTTGCAACTTACTGATAGAGACAGGTGGATTTCAAACTATTTATTCTTAATATTTATTTACAGCGACAACATATTACACAGCAGGTATACAATAATAGGCTACATGGTATGTCACATACAAATATAGTCAAATAGCAATGTAAAAAAGGGCCCTTCTCACAAGAGCTTAATTTAAAAGGAGAAAAGGCAGGGAGGGCAAATGCATAGCTTGTCATTGTAACAGGGCATCAAGCTGTGCTCTCTGTATAGAGAACTGTCCTAAAACATACAGAATGTGCAAGAAGTGCAGAGAGCAGAGTGGCCAATTTAGGAAGGGATGGGATGGATATAATCCAGCCAATAATGGGATGGGAGTGACTAAGGCAATGGACAGGGGCTTGCCGTTTGCATTTAATTTTGTTTCTTTATTCTTTGCATGTAGCAGACATGTTCTCCATGTTGAGTTTGCAAGCTCCCACCAGAGTGATGTGATTCTCTCAAAAATAGCTATGAATTTCAACCCTACCATAATGGAAAGTTGGGTGCATGAAATTGAGGTTATAAATCGTAATCTGAACAGACTATGGAGTATCTCAGCTAGTAATTCTATGACTCACCTTAAAGGCCTATCCCAATGATGATAGATAGCACTATAAAAGTGAAGCCAAAAGTTCTGACTGACTGCTTTGGATTAACTCTTGCCAGACCCTGAATACACAATAGGCTGACTAAGTTGCAGCCTAGGGTGTGAGCAAGGGAGGGCTGGGAAATTTTAGCCAGAGTCAACACTGACCACCTTTGGCTTTTTGAAAGTAGCGTCCCCTTGCCTTGCAACGTTTTCTATGCCTAGGCCAAACAGAAACCAGAAGTCACGCCCCTTTGCTAGGCAACGTGCTGCGCACCGCCGGCAGTACAGGTGTCCATCCCCACTGCAAGAGGAGAGAGCGGGGACAGCAAATGAGTGACTAGGTTTTCCCCAACCCTCTTAAAAAGCCAAGTGGAGCTGAGTTTCAAAAACACAGGAACAAAACATATTTGGGGGGGTGGGGGTGGGAGTGAAGGAAACTTGATTTTAAATTAAGAACAAGTTGGGTTTTATTACCTACTT
The DNA here is from genome assembly GCF_038048845.1 of Mixophyes fleayi. NCBI lineage: Eukaryota > Metazoa > Chordata > Amphibia > Anura > Limnodynastidae > Mixophyes > Mixophyes fleayi. The sequence goes on from NC_134402.1 coordinate 176,605,293, forward strand.
TACCTACTGCGGTAAGCTAGTGTGGAAGGCAATGGGGTGTTATGAGCATAATAGCCTATTGTAGCTTAAACCCTTAATAAAGCCTTGACTCTTGCTCAAAGCAACAAGCACTTTTAATAAATTGCTATTGTACAAATAAAAGCTGTACCCCAGCACTGCATGGCTTCTATACCTGTTATCATAGGGGTTTATTTTATAGAGAAGCCACGTTATGTCACTGAATGAAATTGCCGTACTTTTTTTCCATTGACTTTCCACGCTAAAAGGCTGGTCCAATCTCTGCTGATGTGGAGAGGTCCCTTCCTATCACAGAGAGAGAGAGTATAGTATAAAAACTGGGGAAATACAGGAGGATAGAATCAATTTAGGTTAGGTATTGGACTATTTTCTGCAAAGGTCCGGTATGTCAGACACATGCTACTTTAGTAGGCAGTTATGTTTGGCAAAGGTTGTATCCGGTTGGCATGAGGCAGCTTTTCTGAACGCTGGCGTAGAGCTGGAGGCTTGATGCATGTTAGACTGGCACCTGAATGAAGATGTTTTCCATGGGACAATGGTGATCACAAAGTATGATATAATTAGACATGGGTGGGCTCGGTTCCCCGAGAACCGAACCCGCCCGAACGTCACCTATACGAGTATCGAGCCGAGCAGGCTCGGTACTCTTCCGCCCATTCGGATTTGAAATCAAGGCAAAACGTCATCATGACGTCGTCGAATCTTAGAGCTCGGTTCTCGCGATATTTGAAATGCATAAATACCCGCCTCCACAGCAATCCAGCACCATTTGAAAGAGGATGAGAGCAGGGTTAGGTCGCAGGCAGCATTAGAGCAGGGACAGAGCAATTATTGTATACCTTATTCTTTCAATTATTATTGAAATTCTTCTGGCAATTGTTATAGCAGGATGAGAGGAGGATAGAGGAGGCATTTTTTGGAATATTTTGCAATACAAGTGCTTTGGGGTGTCCCATATTGTACAAATAAGTGTGAAACAATAATTTTTCTTGCAGCATAAAGTCTTATCTAGCACCACTTTCTATTGAATATTTAGCACTACAAGTGCTTTGGGGTGTCTTATATTCCCCAGTGTGAAACAATAATTTTTCTGGCTGCAAAAAGTCTTATCTAGCAGCACTATCTATTGAATATTTAGCACTACAAGTGCTTTGGGGTGTCCCATATTCCCCAGTGTAAAACCACAACTTTTCTGGCTGCAGAAAGTCTTATCTAGCAGCACTATAAATTTAATATTTTGCACTACAAGTGCTTTGGGGTGTCCCATATTCCCCAGTGTGAAACAACAATTTTTCTGGCTGCATAAAGTATTATCTAGCAGCACTATCTATTGAATATTTTGCACTACCAGTCCTTTGGGCTCATTAAAATGGATTCAATGCAGTCCACATATGAGCAGGATCAGCAAGCAGGTGCTGGCACCAGTCCTGATGGTAGTGTTCCCAGTACGTCATCTGGTAAAGCCTATGAAAAAGGACATAGTCTTTTTAAATCAGGGAAAAAAACACACCCAAATTTTTTTTTACCGTGTTGAAGCAAAAAAGAACTGTAACTGAGGAAAAAATGACTGCCGATAAACAAAAAATTGCCATTCTACACACGCAGTGGCAAAGAAAGAATGAGGCCTTCGCCTTTCTCTATTAGTGCCAGATAAAAAATTGTTACCGAGCCTTCTTCTTGTACGGTCACTTGTGACCAAGCAAGACCAAGTAATTTGAATTCCAAAAGTGGTGCACAACTACTGTTACGTGTGAAAGCCGAGCTGCAAGAAAACAGTAAGACAGTAGAGGACAATATATGCTCAGAATCAGAAATTACACCAATCCCTGTGGAGAGTCCATCCAACAGTGGTGTGTGTAATCGTGACCATTCTGATAGTGTACCCATAAAGAAGGGCCCTTTCAGCATTTCTGCTGATGTGTGCCTGAACAGCCCGAGTGTAGCCGGTGATACACCAAGTGAGGATGACACTTTGGATTTAGAAGAGGATGAGGGGGAGATTTGGGTAGCCGATGAGGGCGCTGATGAGGATGAGGTTGATTGTGTAAGTCCTGCACCAGAGGCAGCAGTGTGGCACCAGTGGCAGCAGTTCTGGCACATGAGGTTCTGTCACCATTTTGCACTTTCCAAACACAAGCAGGGATGACGCAGGTGGCAGACCACAACAGTTTGACATCTGGGCTGGTTTGAAAGATTTTTTAAAAAAATGTGTGACCTTGCCCATAACTCCATCCAATCCCAGTATTAACATGCAAAGAATGGTGGAGGATTATTTTCAAGAGGTAATTGATATGGAAATGTCAGACAGTCCCTTTCCTTACTGGGAAGAAAAGCAGGCCATTTGGAAACCCATGTACAAACTTGCTTTGCAATACCTAAGCTGCCCACCCTCCAGTGTGAACTCTGAAAGAGTGTTCAGCACAGCCGGGAACCTAGTCAGTGATTGACGTAAGAGGTTACTTCCAAAAAATGTGGAGAAAATGATGTTCATAAAAATGAACTGCATCTTCCACGAGGAAGGCCTTCACCATCAAAGACATCCAAGCACTGACATATCTCTAATGGCGGATTCAAGCGAAGATGAATTGATAGTCTGTGATGATGATGTACACACTGATGAGGGTGAGGATGAAGCTGAAGATGATGACGATAACATCTTTTTAAAACTTTCTATATAAGTGTAGGGTGTAATCTACCCCCAAATAGGAAAGGGACTTGGGGCATTTCTATATCACGTACAGTCTTGATAGGCTGCTGTTTTGTCAATTTCACGATAAAGGTAGAGTGTCATACACAGCCAGACACCAAACTGCCTTTGTCCATTTCTATTTTTATTGTACAGTCTATAACGGCTGTTTTTTTTCTATTTTACTACTAGTGGACAGGGGGTCAGCTACAGACTGACACCAAACTGCCTTTGTCCATTTCTATTTATATTCTACAGGCTAGACCGGCTGAATTGTTTTCTATTTTACTACTAGTGGAGAGGGGGTCTGATACAGACTGACATCAAATTGCCTTTGTCCATTTCTATTTATATTCTACAGTCTAGACCGGCTGAATTGTTTTCTATTTTACAACTAGTGGAAAGGGATGCAGACAGAAGCCAAACTGCCTTTGTCCATTTATTTTTATATTGTTCAGTCTATTCAGGCTGCTTCTTTTCTATTTAACTACAAGTGGAGGGGGGGGGGTACACAGACAGACAACAAACTGCCTTTGTCCATTTCTATTTTTATTGTACAGTTTATGCAGGCTGCTTTTTTTCTATTTAACTACAAGTGGAAGGGGGGGGCTATACAGACAGACACCAAACTGCCTTTGTCCATTTCGTTTTATATAGTACAGTCTATGCAGGCTGCTTCTTTTATATTTAACTACAAGTGGAGGTGGGGGGGGGCAGATGCAGACGGAAACCAAACTGCCTTTGTCCATTCCTTAATATATTTAACTATAAGTGGAGGGTGTAATATACACCCAAAGATGATGGCTGCATTGCCAATAGGCTAAGATGGAGAGGAAGACAATCAGGTTTGTGTGCAGAATTAAGGACGGCCTACCAGGGATTAAACTGTTTTTTTCCTAATTTATGAGCTTTAGAATTACCTTACTTATCCAAGAAACAGGTGGAGCACTAAATTAGGTTAATTTAGGCTAAAAAAAAATAGATTTTTAAACAAAATTGCAAAACAAAACCAAACAAAACCAAAACACGCAAGGGCAGTTTTGCCAAAACCAAAAGCAAAACCTGAAGGTAATCCAAATCAAAAATTAAAACCAAAACACGGGGGTCAGTGACCATCTCTAGATATAATAGACACAGGTTTGATAAATTGGGCATGATGCTTTTATGCTGAGCTTTGTGAAATATGTTCTGGGCATTGGTCCTTTGTGAACAGTGTAAGCTTTTTGCCATTCTGCTATTTAGTTTTGTATATAGGTTGCATTAAACTCATGGGTATGGATTAGTAAGGATGGACAGAGCTTGTACTTAGTGTACATAGTGATGTGATAGACATGAAACATGTTATGATGGACACAGGCTGTATGTATTGGACATAAGTCTATTATACTGAGCGGGTCACTGTGTAGTGACCATTTTGCACATGCTATTTACTTTTTTTGCCATTGCTTACTTGATATGTCTTTCATTGATATATCATGCATTTTACGTTTTTATTTAGAGTTCTCTGCCATACTAAGCACATGGCAATACAAATATCCATTTTGCCACACTGCACACACTATTTACTTGTTCTTAAGCAACAAATTATCCAGTAAAAATAATCCGTACTTTGAAATTGGGCATTTTTCTTTTAACATTGGTTCTACAAGTGCATCATTCATTTTATAAGGTAGTTACATGCCGTGGTGGCATGTAGTTACAAATGTAAAGATATCTAAAACACCTACAGCCTGACTCATAACATATATCCATTTGCATAATGTATTTGTGTGAAATAGCTCTGCCCTGCTCAGAAATGACCTTATACCAATGAACACAATGGCATGCCCAAACACAAATGACACTTATTACTGTCTACGGTTTCAGAAGTGGAACAGAGTAGGGAAAGGGTGGACTAACATGGCCCATGTACAGTAATTGCATGCCGAGGTTGTTCCGATGCAGGCATGCCCAATTCAAGTACATTTTGTTTCAGCCATGTCCTTTGCACCAGCTACAGGGTAAGTGTTGACAGATAGTGATGACTGACACGGCATAGCCTTTGGTTTAAAAACTACACGTATACGTGCCACTAGCACAGAACATGCGCATGCAAGTAAGATAAACTGTAAAAAGGCATTGTATGTATAGTACATATTAAAAGCATCTCTATTTATTTAGTTAATGTTTAAAGCAGTATAAAAATAAATTTAATTCAATATTTTTATAATTGGCTATTCTTTTAAGAGTTGTTCATTTAATCTACAATATAATTTCCATGCGTTCTGATGTTACCTTATATTGCACATACTCTTGTGTGCATACTGCAATCTGTTCTTTCTGTCTATGTATGGCAAGTATTGTGTAGGTAGAGCGTACTTACACCCCAAATAAAATGGAAACGCATCTTGAGATACACTTGGATTTGTATATGTTTGGAAATACGGTCACGGTCTAAACTCCTTTTTAAAATGCAGCTTACGTGTAAGTTGCGTTCGTACTTGAATCAGGCCCCAAGTCTCTATTGTTTTACATTTTGTGGGGAATGGATGTTTCCAATTTATTTCAGATAGATTATTTACAGATGAGTGGAGCCACATGTAAGCTTATATGTACTGTATTTCAAAAGTAAGTTGATAGAGGTTAGCAGTGATGTAACGTTATGTTATTCTTAACGACCTGCAAGAAACGAGCAGGAATGTCTGCTGCTGTGTGCTCAGTGCAGCACATACAAATATTTTCATTAACTCATCAATCATTGTGACTTTCAATGACATCTCTCCCACATGCTAAAGAATGATAACACTTTGCTAGAATTTAGATTTTAGATTTATCACTTGATAAAACTACAAGTGTATAGTATAGCACAGGGTCAGCAACCTTTTTCTATAAGTGTGCCGGATAAAATCTAGTCAAGCCCAGGTCTGCCAGTTGTACATATACATTATATATCTATGTTATGCATTTCATTATTTCTTATTTTATATGCTAATTACACGATAATATTAATAATAATGAGACCAATGTAATGTATATTCCTAACTTATGTAATGATTACCTACAAAATTCCTAGTTGTGTGGTTTAAAATGTATTAATGTAGTGCCCCCAGTTCATATTATGCCACATTGTAATGCCCCAATTCATAATGTGCCACTCTAGTGCCACCAGTTCATATTATGTCAAATAGAAGCGTCTCCAGTTCATATTATGCCATAAAGTAGTGTCCCCAGTTCATACTATGGCACACAGTAATGCCACCAATTTCATGTCTACATACAATTTAACATTAATAACATATGTTAATAAAACATATGTAGACAGCTCTGTTTTCTTATGTGTGACTCACCCCTAGAGTCTTCAGTTCAGCACCAGGACATGGTTTTCGGCCATTTTCGGCTGCTACAGTGAAGCAGCTCTAATGTGCTAGAGAAAACATCATGCCAGACGTGGTGAGGATTGCCAACCCATGGTTTATCAGATTGCATTTCTTATAAACAATTATATATTATATTCAATATCTAACAACTTAAAAGTGATAACAATGTGCTTAGTATGCATACTGTGTGACAGAAGGCATTGAGTGGTGCTGAGGTGCTGAAGCAGGGACAGGTTCATGGTATTACTCCTTTATTGTTCTGTACAGGTTTTTCCCTGTGTTGTCCATTGTTTGTATTGTGTACGGCGCTGCGGAAACTTTGTGGCGCCTTGTAAAGAAAAGATAATAATAATAATAATAATAATAATATGCAAGCAACGAAAACTGTAGAGGATCTCTTTAGCATCACACACAATTTTGGTCATCAGCAACACTGATTGAATGTGAGAAGGGAGTCAGGTAATGTCATCTCATGCTGTGCATAATCCCAGTAGGGTTATGATGTGTGAAACTATGGACATGCCCTCCTCTGACCACCAGTTGTATATGATGTAAGGAGTGGTGGGAGAAGGGGATGAATAAATTACAGGTTATACATGGATATGAAAATGAAGAATAAATTACAGGAGCAGAATGGTGAATGAGAAAGAGAGAGAAAGTGAGCGATAGAAAATTGGAACTCAATAGAGAGGCTTAGCTCTAAAAGTTTGAAAACTTCTGGTGAAAAGCTTAACTTGCCCTTGCATATCCAAAATATGGCTTGGTTAAGCACAATAAATGCATTTTGCCTTTAGGAAAAAACACATAAAAGAACACATTACATTTATTTTGGTTTTAACCTTTGTTTTTCCTTTAATATTTTATAGCCACTTTTGGGTTTTGCAAAATTGCTGCTTTATCTCATGGTCAGGAAGCATGTGCCAGTCAGTAAGTTAGCCATTATTTTAATTAGTGGAAGTCTGGCAAAGTGCATATGAACAGCTCAAAGTCTAACTTAATATGTGGTTAAGTAATATTCAAACTAGTGGTCAAAGTGGGGGTATATAAAGGTGGCATGCTTTCTCCCACTGCAGTCATTGTAAAACTACCAAATACCACTAACATTTTCCATATTGTCACTTCTGAATTTCCACTTCAATCACTGATTCAAACTATCCACCTTAATGGATGTGCCATTGTTATATGGATACACCCTTGCTATATAAGAGGCCTGCAAAAGTATATGGAACAGCAAAAAAGACCAAACGGACCAAGATATACTTGGTCATTTGAGTTACATACTACACTATGACATCTATATTTGCTTGAGTTCTAGTGCCACTATGTGATTACTTCATGGTGCAGTGCTGAAGAAGACGGTGATGTATATCAACTCTATTATCTGAGAAGCTTCATTTTCATTTCACTTTGGTACAGGGCGATTTACTGATCTCCTCTGCGTGCATTGGTTGTTTATTGTTTCACACTATATTTTGGCACTTCTGTTTTCTGCTTTTGTTCTTATGCAAAGTATATGTTAACAGAATCTTAAGATAAAAAGTTTTGATTAATTTAAATTAGATAAAAACCCTAGTGTGCGTTTTGGGTAACAATTGCTCTGTCTTTAACAGAAAGCTAGGTTAGATAAAATCCTCACTGAGTACTTCTCTTCTCTTTCCTTTCTTGACTTTTTTAAATTACATTTATGGCCATTTATGGGCTGTTCTCTTCCTAGCAGATGGCCATGTCCAAAATTTCATGGGAATGAGAAAATTCCATTATTTCATCCTAGGATCTCATTCATGAACCCATCTTTCATCAGTAGTACTGATTCTAGAGTGAAACATTACTGGATCTGCTTCATAAGATCTCAAATTCTCCTCAGAAAATTGAGAACCCCACTTGAAGTAAGCATTTTTTGTATTTTATACTGCACACTTTTGAATTGCCTAAATGATCATGCAGTTTGACACTGTTGGTTCAGATTGTTCCAAGATCTTGTTTTTGTGGATTAATTCATAACCGTATACTGCATGACAATATTTTCCATTTTTTGCCATATTTCTGCAGTAGTCAACTGCAATGTCATAGTAATGTACATTATTTTCGGACACTGCAACTTGTTCAACTATATTTGAAAATCATTACAGAGACCTCGCAACACTAGGACCCAAGGGTTCTGTCTGTGTTTCTGTGAATTTCCTTTGAGTGCTCTGAATTCCTCCCATAGTTCTAAAACATACTGGTAGATGGCTAGTGACTAATACCCCATTCACACTGCCTCTAAAACCCGGCTTATTGCCAGTGGGAGCCCCAACGACCCAGGTCGAGGCTGAGTGTGAATGGTCACCTTCATGTACCCAGGTCTGATGATGACCCGGGAATTAGACCCGGGTCTTTTGCAGGGTTACTCCCAGGTCTGACCCAGGTAGTTGCCAGTCTGAATGGTGAGACCCAGGTTTTTAAACCCAGGTCTCACTGAACACTATTGAAAGTTAAAAAAAAAAAAATCAAAATCACAAGAAGAGCCAATCAAAGCTCCTCTTGTGATGTTGCTAGGGAGATCCAGGCAGACCCGAATTCAGTCAACCTGGGATTTTGTCGGGGTGGGAGGCTCTGTCACCCGACTGTAGTGTTTATTTCTATGCTTATGATAGGGAAATTAGATTCTAAGCAACACTGAGGCAGGGATTAATGTGAATGAACATACATTCTCTGATTGTACGGTACTGCAGAATATGTTGACATTATAGAAGTAAAGCATAAAAACCGTATATAATATATAAAAGGAAACTGTAACCCAAGTTATATAATTTTTGGTGCTACAATGTTTGTTATAAAATCAACTAAATAAATATTGATACTATTTTCACATTTACTCATGTTAACTGAGACATGAAATTGTATTTTGCACAAGATAAACAAACTCATACGTTCCTTGTTTCTGGGAAACTGGTCTGTGTCTAATAACCAAATAACATTTTGGGAAGTAATAACTCATTTATTTGAAGTTTTCCCTTTTTTTGTTTGTTTATATTTTGAATTTATATCACGCACCATTTTTATGGTTAAATGTTTATTGTTCTCAAAGAAAACCTCATGCGATCATTGCCAATTATTTATTACCTAAGGCTGACTCTTAATACACTTCTGTTTCAAATGAATACTTGTAAATATGGTGATTGAGCCAAGGCAAAACTAATGTATTCCAATTTTGTTTTACTGGTACAAACTGTTTATGTCTTTGTTGCACAACACAAGGAGGCTGATGCAGAGTTGGCTGCAAAATAAAAGTAATCTACTTTTAAAAAGAGCGTATGCAAAAGTAGTGTATTTTCACCCATATGCAAAGTCAAACACATATCGAGATGCATTTGGCTCTGCATATACACCATGGACCTGAGTCATTAAGGAGAGCAAGGCAAAATAAAGAAGTACATTTGATCCCGGACAAACCATGTTACAATGCAAGGGGTACAAATTAGTTTATCATTTTGCACATAAGTTAAATACTGGCTGTTTTTCATGTAGCACACAAATACTTAATAGCTTTATTTTTACACTGGAATTTAAAGTTAATCTAGGACATGCCCTATCCCAAATACAAATCTGTCCCCACGTTTTAAACTTACCTCCCCCTCCAAGGCAACATAGTTTTGCCAAAGTGCAAAGTTACTCTTTTATTTTTGCTTTGCTCACCTTAATGACTCTGGCTCTATGTGCGCAAGATATGCACTAAGGGCAAAAATACCATACTTATGTCCATATGCAGAACTTTCTACATTGTAATCATATCTCAATTCGACTGATTAGCAAATTTATACTATTTGCAATTAACAATTTACTCATAAAACAATTAACTATTTTCTAGCTATATAACGTATATGCAATAATGTAATTTTTATTTAGAAATCCAATATCTAATGCTAATTGTTTTTTCACTTTATGTTCCTGTGGTTGTCGAAAGTAAACAGATTTAAAAAAAAAACAACAACAATGAACTCACAGTAACTGTTTTACTTGAACACTGCATATTCATATTTTACTGATACATCCCAATTACTACTTTATTTTTTATTATAACCAGTGGCCGAAGTGTGCTGGTATACAGTGGTATGCCATATCAACACTTCTCTTACTGTCTTCATTGTAAAACTATCAAATTCCATTAATTTACATTTTCCATACCGCCACTTCTAAATATCCATATCACCACATCTAAATTTACATTTTTGAACAAAACACAGTTCTTAATGTTTTAATGCACCAACACTAGTCTCATATGTAATTGCTTTATTGTCTGCAATGAATTACTTGCACTATTAGTTTAACCCTCATTAACCAATGCTATGGCAGCATTCTCAAGGAACACTGCATTAGTAGAATTTGGATAATGATTATGGTATTGGTTGTTATGAAAGAACATTCAGATTTAAGTATGATAATAAGAAATATATTAAATATGTTTATTGATAAAAGTCAGATTTATTCTCATTCGTACAACAGTTACTCTATATATTGCCCATTGTCAATGTTATTCAATGTTATTTTATGTGAGTGGCCCATTTAAAACCTATAACCAATTTTGAACCTCCACTGATAATCAGGGCCGCCTTCAGAAATAATCATGCCCAGTACGGGCCCCCCGTGTCCCCTGCCCCCCCCCCCCATGAGCGCCCCCCCCATTAGCAACAGCAACATATACTTACCTGGGAGCCCGCCGCTGGTCTCCGCTACTGTGTCTTTAGCCTGGCTGTCACCGTGACAGCCAGGCACCAGGATGTGATTGCAGGGGTGGAGGATTCATGCTCTGCCTTTGACAGATCACATGATCGCAGGTTGAATGATTCATCTACCCCTGCGATCGCATCCTGGTGCCTGGCTGTCACTGTGACAGCCAAGCTGAAGACACAGTATCGGAGACCAGCGGCGGGCCCTCAGGTAAGTATATGTTGCGCTGTTGTACCGGGCCCCCTGGTGAGCCCGGGCCTGGTACAACAGTACCCCCCGTACCCCCATGATGGCGGCCCTGCTGATAATATCTTAATAGGTAAATATATACACAACTGCACAAGTGCAAACAATCACAATCTACAAGTAGATCACAGACAGTTGTTTGGTATGATCACGGGACAGTGGTGTAAGTCAGCGGCCAGCCAGATAACCATATGCCTATGGTTATCTGCCTCAGTTCAGTCACCTCCCATTGTGTAATGTGGTTCAAGCAGGTTCGAGCAGATGCTCCAGACACCAATGGCTGGGGATAGGTACCGGCAGGGCAAATTAGCCACCAGTAATTTTCCTTTCATGTCATTCCTTGAATAAAGCATTTGTTAATGTATAAATGTTTTTAATTTCTTTTACATTAAAAAAATATTTTTTTTTATCTATTTTTACATTTTCTTACCCTTTAGTGGAAATGAATGTCCAAATCTGGCAAAGAAGACTAGACTGGCAAAGCAGTAATTTGACCATTACCACTTTCACCCAGTATCACTGGGGCATCTGTGTTCCACTGAACTGCACCAGCAATATTTTCTTGAAAAATTGTAATGATAAGGGATTTTATTATCGCTGTAATAAGCAACGATGAAAATAAGTTACTTATAACCGTGAAGCGGCTGTTCGTCATAAATATCCTTGAATTGGAACTCTTGCTTTTAACAGAAATAAAATGAATCATGCTCCCTGGCCATTTTGATAAGACTAGTTTAAACAAGTTGTCACGAACACGCTCCCAGCTGCCGTGACTTTTGGGTGATATGCTGTATGAGGTCACACGATTCCAGCCCGCTGTCACTCTTTACCTATCACACAGGTTATAGACCTACTGAATCGTCCCTAAACTGCGCTCACACCTCACACACTTCAGGTTTGCCCCCACCTATTAAATACGGGCAATAGGACCCTAATATACTGTGCCACACTGGCACACAAGGCTTCTAGCTATAGACCGACTAGCAAGACCTACACCAGCAAGCAAAGGGTTAATTCTTCACACCTCCAGAGAGTTACACAAATGTAAATGCATGCACACACAGATTGTTAATCAAATGTATCAACAAATCACACACTGGTATTCAAAGGGTTAACTTGGCTGAGCTATTTTCTTCTTTAAAGGCTAATGGATTCGTTAGAGTATAAAGGACGCAACATATTGAATTATAGATTTAATATACAAAACTACAGGGCATACAGAAAAAAATAATGAATAAACAATTATTAGATTGATATAACAAGCAAACAGTTTAAAACTAAAGGGGTTACATTCAGAATAGCACTTACTTGAGTTGCAGAATCTGTGCCATGGGAAATTGGCTAGGAAGATAGACAGCTTATCAATGTGTATTGATTTCCCAAAAAAGTCTGACCTTTTGCTATACCTGGCCACAGCCTTTTAAAGATGCTTCCAAACCTCATTCTACTCCCAGGGTTTTGTGGCCTGTGACACTTTTTTCAATCACCATTTGCATGTTGCCTGATTTACTAACCAATTCCACTATGTGATCTAACTTTTCTGTGGAGCGTCACACAGATCCCATTTTATCATTAATAATCCCTTATAACTCTGTCCATCTTTTGATGCCAAACATGATGAAAATTTGACACTGTGACATACCTTTTTCAAAGATATGTGATTTTAGCTTGTTCCGGATACCACCCGTACCTGTCATTCACAACCCTGGTGTGATTTCTGCTCCTCAGTATGGAGTAATACCCGGGTTTCTCAAAATATGAACTATGAAGGTATTTTCCTTGGAAGCTCATATTTCTATATACCTGTATAGGCCTTAAAAATGATGCCTTGGGCTGCAATGATGTCCAGCTGTGACTGGCCACACAAAGTCTATTCAGGAGTCCAAAAACTTGTGTCAGGATATATCTCACAGCAAGAGTCCTTTGAAGCTACCATAGGTGACACTCCCATCTTCTCACACTGGAATGTGCAAAGGCTTTCTGTCCTCACATTTTACACTTTAGTAGCTGAACTTATCAATGGATTCATTCAGGGGAGGGCTGGCAAATTTTAGTCCGGGGGGCAAGCACATATACTTGCCCATATGTAGCAGTATATATATAAAACTATAAATATATATATATATATATATATATAAATAACTATATTTATTATTTTTTAATTTATATTGATTGATTTATTTACATTTATTTATATATTTATTTTTACCTACTTCATGGGAGCCTCCTAGTGAGATTGAGGCTCCCATGTATACGATTAATTGGGGCTGCCCCAAACATATCTGGAGGGCTGTACTAGGGGGGTAGGAGAGGCAGGGCACAGGGTGTCAGTGTCAGTCAGTGATTTGCTGCTACAGGGCTCCCGAAGGCTATGGGAGGAGCCCTGTAGCAGTGTTCAGAGTCATTGTCATTACTGTATATGCGGTGCTGTCCGCATATACAGAATACTATTCAGCACACAGCCTTTGGCTCATTAGTGTGGTGGAACTGCAAACCACAGCATGACCTGCCAGCCAGCCACATAACCCACACACACTGTTTGATTGTCACCTACAAATGTATTCCAACAGTGGACCCTTCATGCTACAGTCTGAAATTGCTGGGTTTTATTGCACTTCAACTCACCCCCACAAAAAGCTATGCCCCTTCACCTGCTCCCACATGCTGGACACACCCCATATCCTATGGAGGTGCATAGCATCATTTGGTCCTGGCACCATGCAACACCTCTGACCACAGTGGCTGGTTCAGGTATAGCTGATGCTCATTGGCTGGTTGGAAAGTAGTGGAAAGGTAAGAACAGATCTATTGGCCGCCTCAGGGGTGTGGGCTTTGCTTCAGATGGACCCGTATTCCTTTTATCAGCTGCCTCTGCCTGCCCTATTGTTATCCACAACGGCCGCTGCTACCTTCTTGTCAGGAATACTAGACTGTATCATTGGACAATTACCTTTGAACCTATGGACTCAATCAGAGTCTTGTTTTGGAACTGTTTTTCATTGAACTGCAGTGCATTATACCGGAATTATTGCTGACAATTTTATTTACCAACATAATTTTCCAGCATTAACTCAAATTTCTCTTATTACTCATTCCTGGTTGCTTGATTTATCTGGTTTACATGAGATCCCCATGTGGGAGGACTTTATTTCTACCATTTGAAGTGATCACTCATTATTAAGGCATTCACATTGTTTTATTCTTTGCAATATCATCATCATCATCATCATCATTTATTTATATAGCGCAACCAATTCCGCAGCGCTGTACAGAGTACTCATTCACATCAGTCCCTATATATGGATGCTTATATGGATATATGGATCCTATATATGGATGCTTTGGTACGTTATATCTGTTTGCCAAAATATACCTATTGCATGTATATTAAATTTATGTGTATTAAATGTATCTAATTATTTATGATTGCCGTGTGGACACATTGGTATAAAGTTCCTTCACCATTACAGCTGTTCTTTTACACATATTACCATCATCATATCAGGCGCCTTGAGAAGTTAATTTTCTATCCTCAAAAAAGGCCTTGATCCTATTGTGTTATATATAGAGATGTTCACTGACCCTCGTGTTTTTGTTTTAGTTTTGGTTTTGGATCTGTATTTTTTAGAAAAATTGCTACAATATCCTAAAATTACATAATTTTGCTCTTTGTTTGTTCCTACATTATTATTAACCTCAAAAACACTAAATTCCAGACATTTTCAGTCAATTTTGAACACCTCACAGGTCACAATATCATTTTCATCCAATTTTGGCCAAAGACAGCAACAAGCTGGCTGGATACTAAGCGACAGAGCAAAGGCACAAACACATGGCAGTTCACAGCACATCTAGGTAACATTGCCACACAGCAGTGGCAGAAATATTAAGTGGTGCAAGATGGAGTTGTCATTGGTCCCTCCCACCTACCCTTATATAAGATATTGAAAAGGACATGTACAGTTTAACAAACCAAGTACTCCAGCGACAAGGAGTGCCACTTTTGTGGTTGAAGTGCTTGGTTTGTTTGGGCTCCCACAAAACAAGCTACAAATAGCTTAGCTGCCTTAAGCCCAAACAGTGCTGTCAATGAACTCTACAGTGGCAAGATGTTGTTGTCATCATCCTCACACTCATCAGTGTGTACATCATCCTCACACAATATTAAATCATTCCCGGTGGAATGCACCATTACAGAAGACTCTGTACTTTGATGTAATTGCCGGTAAAGACCTTGCTCGTGGAATTTGTAGTTCATTTTGATGATGAGGTGACGGAAGTCGTCACAGTGGTGACACATACTCGGCTGGCCTGGGTAGAAGCATTGTATGCAATCACTACCAATGAAAGCCGCCGATGGAATGTGCGTGGTACCTGCCTCTGTGCACTGCCGTTTGACGTGGTGGACCATCCGCCACCACAGACATGATGAGCTGATGGGTGATTGCAAACGCTTTAAAACTTGCACAGGGGTTCGTTTTTCTACGCTCTGCCCAACGTAACAAAAATGCTTAAGGCCCATACTATGTAACAAAATTGATGTCATATCCATATCCATCGCACCCACGAGGTGGATGCAAGCAAATAAATCAATTGAAGTAAAAACAAAGCTAGAAAAGAACATGCTAAGAAAGTCTGGTCTACTTGGAGCTTCACTGCCTGTGTGCCTTAATTATACCACATTTCTCCTCCTTGGTGGTTGACCTCTTGGGGTCATTGGAGGAGCCTGAGGTGCTGCTGCCCCAGATACAATCCCTGCTATAGAAGCTAAAATTTCAACACAACTTTGGATGTTGTCTACTGCGTGTTACAACTTTAACTGGTACTGGCGCTGGGACCAGGGCAGTGGGCACCTGTACAGGATCTGCAGAAGCTGCACTAAGAGTGACTGAATCAGAGGATGTTTTGACTGTAGCAGACTTAACCACTTGCTGACCTAGTCCATCACTGCACACAGTTGGAGCTTGAACATTCTGACATACCTTCTGACATACATCATTAACCTTATTTACATCTGGTAACATGGCAGGCATTCTCTTTGCAGACTCCTCTATTACACACACAGAGCATCCTTAGCTCTAATTGGAATCTGCAACAGGCCATATATGGAGTCAATAACCTGTGTTTGAATTACACTCAGAGCAGGTCTATTGAGACCTTGCTTAGTTGCACCATCACACGCTAATAGAGGAACTGCAGGAACAGACGGGCTAGCCACAGGTACTGGAGCTGCATTCCCAGCACACGGGAATAACCCCCGCCGAGAGCTAAGACGAGCGCACATCACACCGGTTAGTAGCTACCGCATCTGACCGCAATCTTACCCCTGTCTCCATATCCGAGTCTGAAACAGGCTTGGAGTTCATTAACGTAGCTGGGCACACACTTTGGAAGTCAGGGTCAGAGTGCATCACATTAGTGGAAAGTGTTACAGAGGGGGAGCCTTCCGGAATAGCCACATTAACTGCCATCAAGCCATCACCCCCCCTGCAGCGCTCGCAGCCTCACCTGACCCCATCGGCGGCTCCAATTCCAGCTCATGGATGCGATCATATAGTGGGTTAATTGCTGAGTCTGGCACTCCCGAGACAGGTACATTCATAAGCATAGATGCAGAGGTTTCTTCCCTCTCTAACATAATCTCCTCCAATGCAGACGATTGTAACCGGGAAAGCAGAGCTTGCAACTGCAGTTGCTTCTTGAACAGGGCTTTCTTTCGGGCGTCAATTTCCAAAGCATACCCAGCGCAGTCACAGCTGTAAGCAGTTTTTTCATTTCTTTTTGAACATAATTTGCTTCCTTATCTTAGAAATATCTGACT
This sequence comes from Mixophyes fleayi, assembly GCF_038048845.1. Classification (NCBI taxonomy): domain Eukaryota; kingdom Metazoa; phylum Chordata; class Amphibia; order Anura; family Limnodynastidae; genus Mixophyes; species Mixophyes fleayi. The sequence continues at coordinate 176,622,130 of NC_134402.1, forward strand.
CCAGAACCGGTATACACTCATTCACTGCCAACTCATAAAGTTCACTCGCCTCTGAATCAGGCAGGCTGTTCCACACTCGAAGCATTAACAACCGCCTCTCCAACAGGAACAGAGGTACACAGGTTCACACACAGGCACTGTAGCTGCAGGAGCAGCAGACATTGCAGCCGTAGCAATAGAAGGCACAGCAGATGTATCAGTAGCAGGCACTATATTAGTAGCAGACACTGTAGCTGTAGCAGCCATTATGGCTGTAGCAGTAGCAGGCACTATATTAGTAGCAGACACTGTAGCTGTAGCAGCCATTATGGCTGTAGCAGTAGCAGGCACTATATTAATAGCAGACACTGTAGTTGTAGCATCTACAGACATTACAGCTATAGTAGTGGCAGGCACTATAGACGTAGCAGACACAGTAGCAGGCATGGGAGCTGTTAATTCACACTCTTCATGCACACAGTTAACTTGCAATTTACCTTCCATGTCTTCACACTGAATAAACATATACTGACTTTTCTGCTGTGAGTTTGCATGCACCTCCACCTCAGCATATGTTGACATGTTATCCAAATTTCCTTAATTTCAGGAGCCTTTCCAGGCTTTCTCAGGTGAATTTTTGAAATCAGGTCTACTGCATTATTTCCACATGAAACTGGATTTCACGCGCCGGTCCCGTAGATAGGTGCCGGCATTGTGACTTTTTCCCTATGAACTATGTTTTGGACTTGTTCCCACTCAGAGACACTACTTTCATACAGGTGCTGCTGGTTGTGTGATCAGGACCTCCTCCCTGATTCTAATTGGTCCTGAGTACTATTTAAACTACCCATGACCTTTGGGTCATTGCCTGTTCTTCGTGTTACTCAGATTGCCTGGCTCCTGGTTACCATTACCTGTTCCTCTGTTTGGGCCTCCTGAGTCTATTGTTGCTGTGACCTGCTGGCTGGACTTACCTAATTCATCGTTGCACTTGGTACCTGTAGTTCTACGCTGTGCCCAGAGTTTGCTGCTGCTGTTACCTGCTAGCTGGACTTCCGCTCATGACATCTTCGCATCTGGTACCTGTAGTTCTACTATGCCGAATCTACTATCATGGATGTCTGCTGATTGAACTTTTGCTTTTACATCTATGCACCTGGTACCTGTAGTCCTCTGTGGTCCTTGGAACTTTACCGCTGTCAAGTTACAGATTGGAAACATCTTCCGTGAGTTGATCGCTGCATATTCAAGTTGATTCTGTGCACCTGTGCTGTATGTTCAAGCTGGCTCCCGTTAAAGACTCTCCTGTGATTCTGCTCGCTACTCTACTGTGACTGTGTTCCATAGCGAGCTTGCTATTAAGTTTACTACTATTGAACTTCTTCTTGTGAACTTTGTGATATATTAAGATATCTCTGTGTTGGATCGTTGCTGGAGGATATTAGCCTTACGGGGCGGCACGCGGCTGGGATTCTTTGCTTTTCTATTACTTCTAAGTAACGGACTGTTTAAGGGCTCTCTGCTCTATTTGATCATACTGGGATTGATATATATTGTCCAAGAATTATCGTGATACCAGTGACCACCTGCTATGTGGAATATACCATCTTCATGTCTGGACTATTTGCTATTTCATCCCATAACAGTTGCTCAGAGTTACTAACAAACTGAAGTATATATTGTGAATTGCATTCTGTTTGTATTCCATTGCCGTGTGTGCTTTCCATGTTATATATATTCTTCCATTGCCATTATACCATCAGCATATATACCTGTTGTGTCATCAAGCAATATATCCTTCAATTTTATCATCTCTCCAGTGTCTTATTGCTACTGATATTCAGCCTGAGTGTTGCCTCCACTATCCTGTCACTTTTGAGGTAGATCATTATAGACAGAGGCAAGGGATCATCAAAAAAATTACTCAAATCGTGACACTGAAACAGAGCTCTGAGCTTCCTCTGGACAATGTCCAAATACACATGGTTTGCTCTCATCCCCAGTCAAGCTGTTCTGTAAATTTAGCTCAGGGAGAGTTACACAGAGTAGCCTGCCTCTGAAAAATCTGGCTTTGTTGGATACATGCTGCTGCTGAAGGCGAATCACCAACCCAGTGACTTTTCACAATCATATAATTTTTAGTTTGCCCAGTTCTGCTTGTCCACATATCTGCATACTTGCCAACTCCTGAAATTCGGATCAGTCTCACGGACTCCCGGGAGAGCAGGCAAGTCTCCCACATCCCGCTACTGCTGTCTCAAAATGATGCGATTCGCGGTGAATCGCGTCATATTGGCCTCACCCCCGCAACAAAATGCCACTTCCGTCGCAGAGGCGATGCCAAAATGACGCATTTGGTTGTGCTCCACCCCCTCCCGCCCTCCAGTCACACCCCTCTCCCGGAAAGAAGTTGCCCAAAGTAGACAAGTATGTATATCTATTGTTAATTGTACAGTGGGTAGAATGACATTTTGTTGGCCAATAACCTTCTGGTAGAGGTGAGGAATTGCTTTTCTAGTAAAATGGTGTCATGATGGAATTTGGTAACGTGGACACAAGACCTCAATTAACTGTCTAAAACCAGCTGAATTAATAATGGATATTGGAAACAGATATAATACTAGCATAGTCGCCATGGCATCTGTGATCCGTTTTGCGACTGGGTGACAGCTTTCATACTTGCTTCCTCTTGCAAAGGATTGTTTAACACTCAATTGTTGTAAACTACTAGTAGTCTTCTTCTGAGATGAAGACAGCAGCAGCAGCAGCAGCAGCATAGGAACTAACGCTAAAGAATTCTTCTGAGGAATCCTGGATTGTGATAGCTGGATTAAGACTCTGGGGGGGCCTGGGCACTTTAGACAGGGGGACCCCTAAGGTGTACTATGGCTATAATTTTAGACAAATACACAGACAATACTGTGTGCACTACTGTTAGGTGCAGGCAGCTCTGCCTTCACCAGTAGTACAGTGTGAAGCGGGACATACCTCCCAACTGTCCTTGTAGTTGGACCAAAATCTGACTAAGCGAGATAGTCACCCAAATTAGAGATGGCCCCACTAGATTCAGGACAGATGGCAGACAGACTGTCTTGCTCTCTCCTACCTGTTCTTGTTCTTTCATCACCTGTGGCTGCTGGTGTCTTAAACTCAGTTGTTGCTTGTGTAGATCCTGGAATGTTCATGAAAATCTAAAACAGCCCTGGCATTAAATTAATAGCACCCACACTTAATAAGTAGGCCTCCCTCCTTGCAAATAGGCCTGAATATAAAATTAAATAAAATTAATAGTATACAAATTTAATAATATAACTGTTTCTCCCAACTAGCCTTGACAATTAATAGCATACACATTTAATAAAAAAAAACATTTCCCTCCCCACAGAACAGCCCAGCAATAAATTAATAGCATTCACATGTAACAAATCAACCCATTTCACACAACCATTGCTAACAATTAATATTTCATATTCACGTTTAATACATTAGCCCCCCTTCTCCCCAAAGTTAGACCCAAATTGAATAATAAATTAATAGTCCCGAAATCAGCACAGCATTTAATTAAAGGTCACATCAACATCTCTCTCTCTCTCTCCACAATACCGGCACTACTTTTTCATTGCTGCCTGCGCAAAGTGTTGTACTAGGACAAAGATCGGATCACCGATCTTTCCTTTCTCCTGTTTGTGCGGCTATGACTCCCCTCCCACCCTGACGCAGGCAATACAAACCCTTCTGCCCCAGACGGAACGAATTCTTGGCAGCAGGCCAGATGTACAGCAGCACCGCAGGTGCTGTACATTTTCACATCGCCGACTTGTAGCTGATGCACATGCGCAGCAGCTTCTCTCCTCTCAGCCGGTGGTGGGGGGCCCTCAGAGAGGGGGTCCCGGGGCACGTCTTATGCCAAGTCATGAGAATGGCCTTCTTCTTATCACGTGCAAGACCTGCTTCCACTGGTGTAGAACTTACACAAACAACTTCATCATCATCAACTTCCTTATTAGCGCCGTCAATAGCTACACAAATCTCCCCCTAATCCTCTAGAAATTCAAAAGTGACATCCTCACTTTGTGTATCACCGGCTAGACTTGGACTGCTCATCCACACATCTGCAGAAATGCTGAAAGGAGGCTTCTTTATGAGTACAGTTAGGCTTACACATAGCACTCGTGGATAGACTCTCCTCAGGGATTTGTCTCATTTCTGAATCTGAACATACAGTTTCTTCTAATGCATTATTGTTTTGTTCCAGCACAGTCTTTACACTGAAAAGTATTTGGCCACCACTTTTTGCGTCAGAATGAAAAGGTCTTGCATTGTCATGACTGACTTTACAAGAAGATGCCTCACTGACAGCTGCAGAACTAGCAAAGGTGAAGGCCTGATTCTTTCCTTGCCACTGCGTGTGTAGAATAGCATTTTGGCAATTTTATTTTTTCTGCAGTTAACTTTGTCTTGATTATAGGTGTTCTTTTCTTTACCAAAGTAAAAGCTTTTTTTTTACAGTTTTGTTTTCCTGACTTAAAAACACTATGCACTTTAACATAGGCTTCAGTTGATGCCATAGAGGGATTACTATCATTACTATCATCATGACTGGTGCCAGCAGCTGCTTGGTGCTTCTGATCTTCTGTGGACTAATGTGAATCCATATCAATGGCACAGAGCAATGTGACTGGAGACTTTTAAAAACACTGCCGCCCCTATCGTTTCTGTTTCAGCAATGGCAAAAAGCAGTGGCACTGACACAGCAGACTGGCAAGAACACTGTCACCTCTCCTGTTTCTGTGTGAGCTATGGCACAGAGCAATGTGACTGGTGACTTTTCAGAACACTGCTACCCCTATTGTTTCTGTTTCAGCAATGACAATGAGAAATGCACTGACACTGTAGACTGACAAGAACACTGCCACCTTTTCTGTTTCTGTGTGAGCTATGGCACAGAGCAATGTGACTGGAGACTTTTAAAAACACTGCCGCCCCTATCGTTTCTGTTTCAGCAATGGCAAAAGGCAGTGGCACTGACACAGCAGACTGGCAAGAACACTGTCACCTCTCCTGTTTCTGTGTGAGCTATGGCACAGAGCAATGTGACTGGTGACTTTTCAGAACACTGCCACCCCTATTGTTTGTTTCAGCAATGACAATGAGAAACGCACTGACACTGTAGACTGACAAGAACACTGCCACCTTTTCTGTTTCTGTGTGAGCTATGGCACAGAGCAATGTGGCTGGAGACTTTTCAGAACACTGCCACCCCTATTGTTCCTGTTTCAGCAATGGCAAAGAGCAATGGCACGGACACTGCAGACTGGCAAAAACACTGCCACCTCTTCTGTTTCTGTGTAAGCTATGGCACAGAGCAATGTGACTGGTGACTTTTTGGAACACTGCCACCCCTATTGTTTCTGTCTCAGCTATGACAATGAGAAATGCACTGACACTGTAGACTGTCAAGAACACTGCCACCTCTTCTGGTTCTGTGTATGCTATGGCACAGTACAATGTCACTGGAGACTTTTCAGAACACTGCCACTCCTCCTCTTTCTGTTTCATCAATGACGCTTCCCAACGGCACTGGAAACTGGCAAGAACCCTGCTACAACTTCTTTGTCTGTCTGTGAAATGGATCTCTGAGGATGGCGGTTATAAAATCCAAAACTCGCGAGATCCGACGTTGCAACAATGACGTTTTGCCTCGCTTTCAGTTCCGAGGGGGCACGAAAGTACCAAGCCGGCTCGGCTCGGGACTCAGATCTGCGATGTTCGGGTGGGCTTGGTTTTCCAAAAACCGAGCCCGAGCATCTCTAGTTATATATACTCTGCAAATTAAAATTGATACTGCAAAACATAAACAAGAGTCACTCACAAATTGCCCTTTACCAAGATCAAGGGTAAAAGAGCTATCTGAAGCCCAAAACATAGACTTTTTTTCAAGCCTACATAAGATACTGTATATGATTGTGACTTTCCACTTAATTGTGAAATAAGGAAGATTAAAGTAAATACTTGAAAGCTCAGTTAGGAGCAAAACAGCTAATATTTGCTAATCCTATTTTGCAGTGCTGAAGCATCCTTTCATTCTGCAAATATTTTAGCGATGCATAACATTTTTTTCAAGTCGGAGAAATGTTGAAGTAAGCTTTCCTTGCTTGGCTGGATCATGTAGAAATAATTGTAGATATTTATTTTAATTAGGGGTGCAGTGCACCTCTGTATATCATTGCAAATGTACTGATTTTTTTTATATTATGTTGTATTTCTGTGTAGGATATTGTATTTCTGTTTAGGAAATGTATTTCTAATTTATTATGCCAAGTTAGAGGAAATCTGTTTTGCTGAAGGCAGGAAATGCTAAGTAAGTCTTTTCATCTCAGAAGTGACAAGCCTGAATGCCCAACAGGAGGTTGTTACATATCACCCTGTCTTGTTAAAAATATAGACTATCTACATAACTAATGCAACCAGCAATTCATTTAGGAAATTGATGTATATTTTGTTAAAGCTTAAAATTGTGTTAACTCCAATATCACACCCTGACGTTAAATTATCTGATGTAATATCTCAGACATTTTGGTGGTAGCTAGGATAAGTGGGCTGGTCTACCTCCTGACAACATGTGTCAGAATCTGTGTAAAAAGAGCACTGTTTTTCTATGTAATGTATCTTTTCATCTGTAATTTCTGGATGCTCACCACTACCTCAAACTGGTGTGTAAAAGTCCTTGTCAGGGCACTTGCGCAATAAACCTTCACTGCTTGAAAATTCTGCCTGCGACTATTACCTGCTGTATCTTGTGACCAACAGATAAGAGCTTACATGCTAATCCATTCCCGGCTGTCCTGCGTTAATCCCAGCATCTTTGGCTACCCAACCAGGGGCAGACTCTTGCGTGACATGGGACACGCACCACGTGATAGGTGCCGTCTCATGTCTGAAGACTGCCGAGCATGCGGCGCGGATGGAGAAAGGTAAGTGCGGCGGGGGGTATATTACTATGGTGTGTGTGTGTGTGTGTGTGTGTGTGTGGTGTATATTGTATGTATGTATGTATGTATGTATGTATGTATGTATGTGTTACATTGTATGTGTGTGTGTGTTATATTGTATGTGTGTGTGTATTATATTGTATGTGTGTGTGTAGTATACTGTGTGTGAGTGACAGGGCAGTATACTCTGTGTGTGAGTGAAGGGGCAGTATACTGTGTGTGAGTGAAGGGGCAGTACACTGTGTGTGAGTGAGAGGGCAGTATACTGTGTGTGAGTGAGGGAGCAATACACTGTGTGTGAGTGAAGGGGCAATATACTGTGTGTGAGTGAGGGGGCAATATACTGTGTGTGAGTGAGGGGACAGTGCATTTTGTGTGAGTGAAGGGGCAATAAACTATGTGTGAGTGAGGGCCCAGTATATTTTGTGTGAGTGAGGGGCCAGTGTAGTGTGTGTGTGTGAGGGGCCAGTGTATTGTGTGTGTATTGCTATTTTATTTGTGTTGTGATGATGGGGCAATTTAATTTAATAGTGGGGTCTATGAAGTTAAGATGGGGTGATTGGAACTTTAATTTAATGCTGGGGTGGTTTGGGATCTATTAATTAAATGTGACGCTGTTTGAGGAAAATGAAGTCCATTTATTAAAAGTGATTATGAATTTTTTAATGCCTGGGATGGTTGTGGAAAATGAATATATTTATTAAACGGAAATGCTATTTCATTTATTGCTGTTTGGAGGAAGGGAAATAGGTTTATTTATTAAATGGGAATATTATTAATTTAATGTCAGGGTTAGTTGGAGGGAAATAGGTCTATTTATCAAATGTGAATACTATTATTGGTTGGCGTTTTCTAAGTTTCATGTTCCCATTTTTTTCTCCAAATAGGGCCTCCAATATTCCAGTACCCAGACAAGGGGCAAATTAGCTAAAGAAACTAGCAGCCACAAGTGGTGACAGTGACAAGAACAGGTAGGAGAGAGCAGGAGAGTCTGCCAACTGTCCTGAATCTGGTGGGACAGTCCCGAATTTGGGTCACTGTCTCGCTTAGGACAGTTGGGAGGTATGTCCCGCTTCACTGTGTACTGCTCGTGAAGGCAGAACTGTGTGCACCTAAAAGTAGTGCACACAGTATTGCCTGTGTATTTGTCTAAAATGATAACCATGCTACATCATAGAAGGTTACCCTGTCTAAAGTGCCCAGGCCCCCCCAGAGCCTTAATCCAGCTCTGGGCCTGGGCATATAAATATATATATGGATTAAGCAACACTAAAATAGCCTCTTTTTATATAGATAAATATATATTGTACCAAAATCCGTCCTTTAAGGATGGGCCACTACTTATGGGCCAGTGCTGTGTGCTTCCCCACCAGACTAAAGTCTGCCAGCCCTCCCCTGTACCCAACAGCCCTAATTCATAGTAAGCGGTCAGGATGTACCAGTCAGTCCACAAGAAAGAGTCATTACAGCAGCTATAGCAGCTACCCCAGAAGTATACGGTTCTGGATGCCACAAAGTAGTCCAGTGGTGGCAGCTAAATTCTGCTACAACTATTGTGTATTTGGCATTCGCAGTCGGCCAGTGGCTGGTGGCAAGGTGACCCCAGTAGGAGTGGTCAGCAACAGTTGGTTACTGACCACTGATAAGGAACCCAAGACAAACTGTGCAGAAAGGACATCCCTCCGTTCCTCCTATCCCCCTACAGACCGGTTGGCAAAGTAAGCCCATCCAGTCACACCTTGATTATTGAAATAGTTTATTTGAAAATTTTAATTTAAAGGTTGACTCATGCAAGCAATTAAAGATTTGCCTCTGTCTCACCAAACTTTAATGAGTATAGGGAATGGGTAATGACTTGTAGAATAAAGTGAAAATGGACATTACTAACTTTTGGTATTTTTCCTTGTAGTTGATTTCCTTTATTAGAAAAAAACATCCTTTAAAAAACCCACAACTAAAAAATGTCCCAATCTAATGAGGAGGAACCTGGCTCCACCTGTGTCCCCGCAAAGTGACGGCTGAGAAACATCAGCTATGCTGATTTGGAGGTGCTGATGTGGCTCATGTTTGAGAGGCTGTACCACACCATAAGGCAGCTCACAGCTGTGAGTGACTAAGCTCTGCATATGGGCACAGATCACATAGCAGGTCAACGCAGTGGTCCCTATCCACCACACATAGATCAAGAAGAGGTGTGTACCTGATTCTAAATTCTGTTATACTTACTATCTAAAATGTTAGATATGTCAGATAATAAAATAATTTTCAGGTATGAAATTGTTGGCTCATGATTTTGGAAACGAATGGCTGAAACATTCCTCTCTTGATTATGATTCACGTGCAGATAGGATTAACTCACCTGTGTTTGGGGCAATTATTTTTGTACTGTTCAAAATACACCCCATGCATATAGTAGATATATCTAGAAAAATCTCTCTCTCTTTCTCTCTCACCTACACACTACTTAGGTTTTATAACAATACATTACCTTGTTAAATGTATTTTCTTCTGTAAACAGGCGGCAGGATTACAATAGGCAGCGTCGCACTGGCCCACAGGACTACAGGTAAAATAACCGGTAGGCCCGGCTACCTTACGGCCACACCCCCTTTTAGATGTGGGCGGAGCTTACCTGGAGGCCCGTTGTTCACACCAGGGTGCTCGCATTCCTCTCCGGCGTCCCCGCTGCTGCGGATGACTGGCTGTCACTGACAGCCAGTCATCTTTCACCTTTCACATGCGATCGCAACTGCGATCATGTGACCCTCCCACTAACCCTGTCAGCTGATGTTCCCGCGCCGCTGAAGGGAGAAGATCAGAGAGGCTGCATCAATCAACTTTTGGGTAAGTATACTTTAACCAGTTGTTTATATTGTTTGTGCTAAAAAATCATTTATGTATTACAGTTTTTTATCTTGATAACACTGGATTACAATGTTATTAGTATTGGTTTTGATATTAATTTAGCTTTGTTGATCATTACACACACCCAGTATTAGATACACATTACAGTCCAAATAGGTGCGTATGTTTGCATCCTTGTGTGTCCCACTTCCCCCCTGATTTGCGCCCATCCCATAAAACCCTGTAAATTTTAATTTTTTTGAGTACTGTGAGGATACTCTACCCCCTGGGAATAGTGGCAGCTTCACCTTCTTTTTATTTTTACCAGAAAGTACTAAGGTAGCGCTCATCGTAAAAAGTATATGGGGTCTCCTATTACATCTGTTCTCATATATATATATATATATATATATATATATATATATATATATATATATATATAATGTGTGTGAATTGAGAGGACTATTGCAGGCATAATATGAATCGGGGGCACTTGCGTGGTGTAACATTGTGGGCACTACCGTGTGGCATAGCATTGTTTTGGGGGCACTACTATGTGGCATAGGGGGGCTGCCTATCTATACTAAACTATAGGGGGGCTGACTATACTAAACTCTAGTGAGGGGGGGCTGCACAGAGAACACTATAGGGAGGGGGTGATGGGACCTTTAATGCTGAGGTGGTTTGGGTCTTTAATTGAATGTGGGTGCTGTTGATTTAATGGCAGGGATGGTTGGCATTTCTAAATGTACCCATTATTTTTTCCAAATAGGGCCCTCAACATTCCTGGATCCAGACAAGCCGCAACTAAAGAAACCAGCAGCCACAGGTGGTAATAGTGACAACAACAGGTAGGACAGTCTGTCAAATGTTCTGAGTCTAGTGCAGGCTTGGCTAACTTGTGGTACTCCAGGTGTTGTGAAACTACAAGTCCCAGCATATCCTTACAGCAATAAGCTGCTATATATTGGCAAAGCATGCTGGGGCTTGTAGTTTCACTACACTAAGGTGCTAGCTGTCTTTTGTGGACTGACCACTTCCCCTCTAGTGTCTGGTTCCGCCTCTATGATGGCTGACCACACCCCCTTTAGTGGGCCCCTAGTGTTGCATTCCCCGGTGGGCCCTTCATGCCCCAGTCCGACACTGACAATAGGTACCTGAAAGACGAATTCCTGAAGAGCCACTGCTGTGCTATGGGAACTAGTGGTGGGCCCATGGCCTCTTTGAACTTGTCGCCTCTCGATCGGATTGCGTTGCCCTGCAGAGATGTCCATGAAATTGAGGGGGGTCGACCAAGTGGATGTAGGAAACCCTGCAGATCTACAACAAGCAGAATCAGGTAATTATCCATATTCTCTTACATTTAGAGAGCAAAAATTGAATTGTGTACATTATGTAAATATTTTGTAAAGGTTTATAAATTGTTCTTTAAACCATTAACATTGTTGTTAAAAGTTATCATTATCATTTTAGATATTGTGGGAATAAATGTTCAGCGCTCCCTATTGTAACTAATCAGTGGACGAGCAGCCACCTGGGAGTAGGGGGATAATAGGGATAGCTCAACCCTAAAAGGCAATTGATTTTCAACAGTGTCTCCCTGGGCGCTTGAAACAAAGGGTACAATGGGTGATAGCAAAAACAGATTTATTGGGGGCAGTAAAACGAGTAACAGCCCTGCAGTGTATTTTACACTGACATAATAATGTAAAAACAGCACATAAACATTTTATATGCCATAGAAGCAGGCTGGCAATGTCCGTATCAATTCCAGATAAATCCACCTGGACAATAAATAGCACAGTTCTCTGGTAGGGCTAATAATAGTCCACTATAATGCCAAAGAAACGAACGTAGCCAGTCCTGTGGCGAAAGGCAAATGCACAAATCTCCTTAAGGTCTGTCAGCCGACAGTAAGTACCAGTGGAGAAAGCTTGAAATGGACCTTGTAATAAAGGACTTACCCTTTTTCTCTTTAGGGCCAGTAATATCCTGTCAGGTCCTTGCTTGATGCCAGGGTAAACCGATGCAAAAATTATTGGCGGTGCGCTGGAGAGTAATGTGATAACCCGGGGTCCATTTCAAGCTTTCTCCACTGGAACTTACTGTCGGCTGACAGAACTTAAGGAGATTTGTGCATTTGCCTTTCGCCGCAGGACTGGCTACGTTCGTTTCTTTGGCGTTATAGTGGGCAATTATTAGCCCTACCAGAGAACTGTGCTATTTATTGTCCGGGTGGATTTATCTGGAATTGATACGGACATTGCCAGCCTGCTTCTATGGCATATAAAATGTTTATGTGCTGTTTTTACATTATTATATCAGTGTAAAATACACTGCAGGGCTGTTACTCGTTTTACTGCCCCCAATAAATCTGTTTTTGCTATCACTCATTGTACCCTCTGTTTCAAGCGCCCAGGGAGACACTGTTGAAAATCATTTTAGATATTGTCTTGGCAAAAATGTTGTCAGCATTTAGGCCCATGGGATAAATAAAATTTCAATTAATAATAGTTTCTAGGGCACAGTAGCAACTAAAGTGTATAAATCTTTAAATGTGTATGAAATACATGTTCCAATACAAAAAAGACATTTGAAGACTTCTCTTTTTCTTTCAAGGATTAATTAGGAAATTAAAAACAACTATACTGAAATGTTTTTCTTTGATATTTTTCCCTAGATGGGAAGCAACCAATCCCTGTGAATGAACAACCAGAGAAGGAGCTTGAAGAGAAATTGCCAGAACACATCCTTCCCCTCCACCTGCTGATCATGCACATTCAGAGACTATAGACAGAACTGATCAAAAGACCAATGTTAGGACTCTTATTTTGAATTTGGCCTGCAGTACCTCTGTGCTACTAGAAGTCTGGCAGTCAAGGAGACCTGGGGGTAAATGTATCAAAGTGCGAGTTTGCAACTCCAGCGATTTTCTCTGAAGAGTTGAAACTCGCCGATGTATGAAGCTGAGTTTTCATACAAAATCGCCAGAGTTCTGCTTCTGTCAAAATCGCTACTTGCAAAATCGCCAGAGATCAAACTCACCACTGTTTGCCACTGCAGGTATACAAGTCTCCAATGTATGAAGCTGCGAGTTAGCAAACTCAGGAGAGTTTGCTTCTAAACACGCCAGATACAACACGCTGCTTGATAGCAGCGTGTTGTATCAACACATCACTGTTACACTGCCCTGGCAGTGTTAAAAAGTTAAAGAATAGATAAAAGTTTTTTTTTTAAAAAAAAGCGTGGGGTCCCCCTGCTATTTATGCTTAACCCTAGTGCTGCCTGACTAGTGCTGGTCCCGTGAAAATCGGGGAAAAATTTTGCATGGGGTTCCCCCGATTTTCACTTTACCAGCACTAGGCAAACCAGCCAGGGTTGGCGGCACTATAGCAGGGGGGCGCGCGGCAGGGGTCCCCCTGCCATAATGACTAATCAACCCTAGGCTGTTCAGCGCTGGGCTGGATTCCCTAGGGAGTGGGGTCCGCCGAAAAAAACTAGCGGGCCCCCCCCCTAGAAAGAATGAGCCCAGTGCTGATAGCACTAGGGCTCTTCCTACTACCCCTGGGCTGTGGGTAGTAGGGTAATACGGCGATAAAGTGTTAAAAAAACAAACTGACACCAATTTTTTTTGTGGAACTACAAGTCCCAGCCAGCCAGGTTGCCCTAAAAACTGTGGCCATGCTGTTGCTTGTATAACTACAAGCACCAGCATACCCACGGCAGCTAGGGCATGTTGGCACTTGAAGAACCACAAGTGCCAACATGCCCTGAAATCCTTGGCTGGCTGGGGCTTGTAGTTCCACAAAAAAAATTGGTGTCAGTTTGTTTTTTTAACACTTTATCACCGTATTACCCTACTACCCACAGCCCAGGGGTAGTAGGAAGAGCCCTAGTGCTATCAGCACTGGGCTGGTTCTTTCTAGGGGGGGGCCCCGCTCGTTTTTTTCGGCGGACCCCACTCCCTAGGGAATCCAGCCCAGCGCTGAACAGCCTAGGGTTGGTTAGTCATTATGGCAGAGGGACCCCTGCCGCACGTCCCCCTGCTATAGTGCCGCCAACCCTGGCTGGTTTGCCTAGTGCTGGTAAAGTGAAAATCGGGGGAACCCCATGCAAAATTTTTCCCCGATTTTCACGGGACCAGCACTAGTCAGGCAGCACTAGGGTTAAGCATAAATGGCGGGGGGACCCAACGCTTTTTTTTTTTTACTTTTATCTATTCTTTAACTTTTAACCAGGGCCAGTGTAACAGTGATGTGTTGACAACTCACTGTTACAACACAGGCGAGTTTGCCTAACCTCGTGAGTGTTTACATCACTCAAAATCGCCAGAGATGACCAGCGATTTTGAACATGAGTCTCAAAATCGCAGCTTGATACATTTCCATTTTTTTTTTAAAACTCGCCGGTAAACACCCGCAATTTGCCGCGGTTTAAACACGCTGGCAAACTTGCACTTTGATACATTTACCCCCTGGACAGTTTCTCCTTGCCTGCATGGGGTTAAGCCGTCATCATTTAGTCTGGATCATGAACATCTGCGTCTGGCATTTTTAAGACTGCCTTTTCATACACACTAGTGCCAGTTCATTTGTCTTTACTGCTGCTGGTGTTTATGTGATACTCCTATTTGCATCCTGACTTCTCCATGGTTTTTGACTCCTACTTTATTCTATCATTCTGCACCATTTATAGTGAACCAGACCCCGACTAAATTTGACCTTGTTCCTGTCTACCCCCTGGAACTATTGTGGACCTACTGGCTTCTGACCCTGGCTTGCCTGATCTTCCTCCTGTCTGATTTTGCCATGGATCATTCAGTGTCTTGTGCCACCTGTCTAACCTGTGCCCCATGCTTCCTGACTAAACCTGGTAACCTGAATGTGAACTTCACCATTTGTACCCTGTAATGCAGTGTCTCCTGCTTCATCTGTTACACCTGGACATCAGTCTTTCCTGCTACAGCTTCCAAGCTAGCCTGGTTATGCTGACACCTGTATCTGCATTTTCACCATTAACTGCACCTATTTATTGCCTGTGTGATTCTTATATATAATAAAGACACTCTGTTTTCAAGCACAACTATTGTCAATGGTTTTCACACTGGAAATATGTAACAACCAAGGATCTACTAAACAACATCAATTTGAGCCTCAAAGGGATGAAGGATGAATCTGGGGTGCCTAATAACATCCAACTACAAAAAGATAATGGCACAGTTGAAAAGCATTCATTAAGCTATTCAGGGGGCTGTCTAATCCCTGGTAGCCATCCTTAGTTGACTGGTTCACGTGGCCTCAAACCCTGTCCCCAAACCTGTTCCCATTGAGTCTGAGGGAGCAGAGACCTAAAGACCTGCCTCTGCTCCTGCAGTCCCCTGTTCTTGTATCACACAGATACAGGTGTGGAGGACAACATTTCAGCTTGGGGTAAAAGGCTTAAAAAGCAAAAATATAGTGACATTTATTTTCTACAATACTAAAAAATATCTTACATTCTCCTGCTATTTTCAAATAATCATACCTAGGGAAAAGATAAAGGAAGAGTATAGGTTGTTCACAATAAAGATGGCCTATAGGGGGGGCATGGCTTGACTGAGCATGGAGTAAGACACTTGCCATGTACTCGCCCACAAAAACCTGCTTAAAACATCATCTCCTCTGCACCCCTCTGCGCAGAATTTGACACCCACTCACTGATTGGACTCCAGGTGTCACCCTGGGGTGTTCGGAGCTTGGTTCCTGTTGCTCCGGTTGGCGACGGGCTGTGGTTGTCCCGTGGCTGCAGATTGGAGTGGAGCTCTTACACAGGTCTGCAACTGAGGCGCTTCTCTCACTGGACGGACCGGCCTCTCGGCAGTGGATGTTGAGGGGTATTGGACCGAGCTACTTTTGGCGCAGCCATTGGAACTCCTCTGGAGGTCGGACGGGAAGCGGCCATCTTGGAGAATGGTGGGAGAAAACCGAGAGTCGTGGCTGGGTGAGTGAGCCCTTACTCCCCTTGTGACCCCGACTCTCACAATATTGTTGACGGACCCCTACCCGGACTTCCAATTACAAGTATTGGCTGGAGCCCCGCGGGGAGTGCCTGAACTGGGAATGTGCAGCAGCCTAACGAGCTTTGTAGGCATACACCACATGCTATAACTTTGGGTGCTGGAGCTAGGGACTGACTGTCCGCATTATAACTGTTCCCACTGCATTTTCTGGCACTTAACATAGGCTGGACTGGTGATTGATCGATTTCATGTGAATGCAGACTTGGTAGTGCCTGTGTCCTGCCCCTCTTAATTTCCATTGCAGATAAGTGCAGTTCCAAAATATATCAACCCTGTGGTGCGCTTATGCTGTGTTAGCAGCATAAAGTGTCAAAAGAACATACACCCCATGCCTTCCTTACTGTGGGTTAACCCTTTCCCTTTGGCTGCTAAGACCTGCCTGCAGGTGGGGGCAGGGAAGACAGAGGGACTGTATATTATGTTTTTCCAAGGAGAAAGGCACAGCATAGAGTGGTGATCAAAATACTGTTCATTCTCTTAATAGGTTCTGAGGAGTGCTGCTGTCATCTGGTGGTGACTCATAATTACTGCTCTGTGTCACTAACACACGCGTAATAAACCTTTGAGGGATTATTCCTTACAAAAGTGAGTTGCCTTGTACTATACTTACCTGCATGTTTAACATACCTAAACGGTCCCTGTCTCATTGTACGCTTATAGGGTTGCTGTCCCTGAATCGCCATCTTCTCCTTATTTATACATGGGCAGGACTAATGCTGCAACTACAGCTGCAAAACTGGAGAAATATGCTTGAGCATCTTCAGCGGCTCAATCCTGAGAGGCATCTGGATCTACAAAGCCGGCCGCTCCCACAGTTGACGTCCCCTCTGCTCCCGCAGAGGACCCTAATTCCATCCAGCAAGTCCTTCTCGCTATAGCTTCCTCTGAAGAGTGAGTCACGGATTGTATAGGTGTGGTGCAATCTGATCTCTCTCTTATTCGGAAAGATCTACAAAAAATGAAGGAACGAGTTGGGGATGCAGAACATCATATTTCCTCGCTAGAACATGTTACAACCCCTATGAGGGGAGAAATTACGATTTAGCCACTCAAGTCAACATGTGTAAACAGAAAATGTCCGACATGGAAGGCTGGCTCCGGAGGAATAATATCCGCTTTGTGGGCCTTCCTGAGCGTGTGGAATGATCCGCTCCTGAAACATTCCCCGAGACTTGGCTTGTTCATGAGTTTGGCAGGGAGGCCTTCACTCTGCAGTTCGCAGTGGAGCATGCTCATCGCATCCTGTCCCAAACTCCTCAGCCGGGGGCCCCGGCTCGCACGTTCATAGTCAAGATGCTTCATTACAGAGATACCGTACTTCATCTGGTCAGAACGCAAGGACCTCTCAAATGCAAAAATCAGGTAGTGTCAGTTTTTCCAAATTTCGCTATTGAGGTTCAAAAGAGCAGAGCCCAATTTACCCAAATTCAGCGGTGGCTCGGGGACTTACAACTACCCTACACAATGCTCTTTCCAGCGAGGCTCTGAGTGGTCATGGATGGGCGCTCCCACTTCTCTATGCCTAAGGAGGCCACGGATCTGTTGGATGGCAGGCCCCAGGCTAGACCCTAGGCGAGATGAGGACTTTTCTTGGACTGGAAAGACTTGGCTAGTATAATGTTAGTTTGTTTTCTTTTTAATTTGAATATAAGGGATGTTTCACTGTATTTTATGCTTTTTTCCTTAATTGTGCAGTGTGCAGAGGCTATACCAAAGGAGGGTCCTGTGTTGCAACCTAGGACCAGGTTGCTCTCTTTAGTTTATAGTAGGGATTGAGTTTTTCTTAGTTTAGATAACGGATGTTTAAGGGAATAAGTATACCAATGTTTTTGTCTAGATATGCGGGGTGGTTGAGAGTTGGGTTAGGTGTTAGGATGTTTGACGTGGTTCCCCTAATATGTTTAACTAACACATTACAGTATGATCTACATGTTAAAAATTTATTGCAAAATGCTGTGTTCCCACAATACTGTATGTTGTTATACGCTGAGTACTTCCAATGCAACTCTTTGAAATACATTTCTTCTTATTTCCAAGCACAGTGTATATCTGACTATGGCATGGATCTGGGAATGTTTGACAGGTGTCTGAAGATAGATGATGAAGTCTCGTAGGGTGAGGAATTGGGGGCTTCAGCTCCTCTCATGGAATGTACAGGGACTTAATGATCATGTAAAATGATCCCTACATAATTAAAAAAAATGCAATCCAGATGTGGTATATCTGGTGGAGACCCATCTGGTGGGAGGTCGAGTCATTGAACTCGAGGAGGGTATCAGTGCTGATAAAAAAGTATTTAAGATTTGTGTTAGAGGAGGTACAGATGGATCCTTCAGGCTGGTATGTATTTCTCCGAGCACTGATAGAAAATTCTCCTGTCATACTCCTTGCCATGTACGTTCCCCCACTTTTCAATTCTGAAGTACTCAGGAAGGCCTCCAAATTTATTGCGCTTTCCCCACATGTCCCAGTAATCTGCCTTGGATACTTCAATGCAGTTATGGATGAGGGTCTTGACAGGTGGCCGGACACGTCTCTGGTGGTGTGTAGTCGTCCTTCTTCATTTGCCAAATTATTAATGGATAGATTTTTGGAGGGCTTGGTATCCCTCCCAAAGGTTATTTTCCTGCTACTCATTATCCCACCATATCTTTTCTTGTATAGATTTGGCATTATATCCAAAAGATTGGCCCCACTGGTTAGAG
This sequence comes from Mixophyes fleayi, assembly GCF_038048845.1. NCBI lineage: Eukaryota > Metazoa > Chordata > Amphibia > Anura > Limnodynastidae > Mixophyes > Mixophyes fleayi. Next base: position 176,640,708 of record NC_134402.1, read on the forward strand.
AGGGGAATATATGATCACTCCCTGTTTCTGCTGGTTGCGGCCCTGGTCCCTGACGCTGGAATTAGATTTTGGAAACTTAACCCATTTTGGCTGACACTTATGGGAATGGGCGGTGACCTGATAACAGAATGGGAGGGGTTATTTTCACACAATACCGCAAAAGTCAGTTTGCCGGTCCTCTGGGATGCCTTTAAAACATTCCTCGGTGGTACGCTGGTTAATCGGGTCAAGGGACAAAAGAGGTCCTCCAGGGCAGAGAAACAAAGATTAGATCAAGCCTGCGGGATTTGGAGCAGGTATATTTGTTAACAAGGCTTTCCGACGATTGACTGACTTGGTTACATGCATGGAAGAACTGGGAGGACTATCTGCTAGATAAATGCACGTAGGCTCCACTATGTGTGCACAAGGGGACAAGAGTGGAAGCCTCATGGCATTCTTGGCCAGAATTGAATTACAAACTAAAACTATATCTGGCATTTCTAATTGGTCAGGGACTACTCAATTTCAGACTGAGAATATTACTATAGTATTACGAGGTTATTATGAGGATTTGTATGCCTCCAGGGTGGACTATTTCACAGCTCAATTATATGACTATCTGTCTCAAGTGTGTCTCCCCAGGCTCTCGCTGGAGGCTGTGGATTCCCTGGAGGCCCCCATTACTGTAAAGGAAATTGAGACAGCCATAGCATCTTCTCCATGTAACAAGGCCTTGGGTGTGGATGGACTGCCCATGGAGCTATACAAAAAATTTGGTACCTTCTTTATCCCTATGTTTCTGGAACACTATAACGAATTCTATGAGGCAGCCGCTCTGCTGCCATCTATGTCTGGGGCAGTAACAGTGGTCATTCCCAAGCCGGGCAAGGACCCGTTACTGCCCGAATTCTTTAGGCCCTTCTCCCTTCTGACAACAGATGTAAAAATTTTAGCCAAAATACTTCCTATTAGACTAAACACAGTTATTGCTCAGCTGATCCACCCAGACCAGACGGGGTTTATGCCGAAAGTCTACGGCCATCAATCTTCGTCACCTCTATACCCATCTACAGATGCCTGGTGGTCACAGGAATGGGGCAGTTATTGCTGCTAAAGCATTTGACTCTGTAGAATGGGAGTACTTTAGGGCAGTTATGTACAGATTCGATATTGGTCCTAGGTTCTTGTCCTGTGTGAGGTTGTTATATTCGATCTCAGAGCCAGAGCTTGTGTGAATTGCCACACCTCTTCACCATTTGCGTTGGGCAGGGGCACGAGGCAGGGGTGCCCTCTCTCTCCAGCCCAGTTTGTCATTGCTATAGAACCCCTGGCATGTTTGATACCTACACATACTTAAATTTGTGGACTCAGGGCTGGAGACAGGGTGGACAATGTTGCGCTTTATGCCGACAATATGCTTCTTTTTCTGCAAGAATCGAAGGTTTCCCTAGTCACACTGCTGAACCTGGTAAATGAATTTGGTGGCATTTCTGGCCTGAAGATAAGCTGGTCTAGGTTGACCTCCCTTTGTCGCCCCGAACGTCGGGCAGCCTGGCCGTTCCTGACTTCAGGTCCTACTACTTTGCTGCGCAACGGGCTCATCTCCGCGAATGGATTGGGGACTCCTTGACAGCTGACCTCATAAGTTTCCTTAGAGGATGTATAGGGTTTGACAGACCTCCAATGCAGGCCTTATTGGACACAAGAGTCACTAGAATGGTCCCACCACTGCTTAAGCAGGCTTTAATGATATGGAACATTGTTGCAACCCACGAGGCTGGATGCAGATACTCCAATATGGGTTAATAACACACTCCCGGAGCTTTACAAATTACAACTATTTCCCAGATGGCATGCTACAGGTATTATTTCTCTCGGGCAATTATATTCCAGTGGCATCTTCAAATCTTATTCTATATATACCTACAGTTACGTTACGTCCTGATTGCTCAATTTTGAAGCACCTATGTCACTTTTGCCTTGGACCCTCTCTGCATACTCCTTAAGTGAGTGGGCTCCACAAAAACCATTTCAATATTATATGCCAAAATACTCTTCATAATCACTCCCGATGACCTGGCTCACCTGCAACGGGGTTGGGAACTGGACCTAGGACCAGTGACTGATGAGGACTGGATCTATATGCTCAACAGTGCCCGTGAGGCCACCTCCTTACCAGATATAGGCAGGTTCAGCTGTATATTTTACATAGATTGTATTACTCTCCCCACAGGTTGCTCCAGATGGGTGCCCGATCCGACTCTAAATGTCCAAAATGCAGACAATAATTTCTGGAACCAACTCTGAGGCTATCCTTTAGTGGGAGACTTTTGGTCGCAGGTGTTGGAATGTATTCAAGACACAGGTATCAATATCCCACTGTTGTACCCCAAGACCTGGATATTTGGCTTGGGAGTTGATCTGCTGCTGGTGAGGTCCGCGACCAGATATGTCCTTAATCTTTTTGCCCTTGCAAAGGTTGCAATTGCTAGTGTGTGGATGGCACGGGATGGGCCTGATTTTGGGCCCTTGTTAATGTTGCTGTCAGTGACGAGCGCTTCACGTATCAGTCCCGCGGCACCATGCCAAATTATTACAAAGTATGGTCGAGATGGTCGAATATAAGTATGCGGTTCGTTCCCTGGCTGCAGACTTTGACCCTATATGAATATCACTTAATCCCTGATCGGCTCTGGGGATTGCTCCTTCTAAATCCCTATAAGCACCTTAGACATCACTAGCCGATTCCCCTCACATTTTTATCTAGCTGGCTGTAACTAATATCGCTATCTTCCCTATATTGAAGGAGTTTGGGGACCCAGATACAATCAAATAACTTGTCATTTTCTACATCCAGTCATGTGTTTATTTGTCTGTATGTTACTAGTAAATGTGATATCTGGAGTTGTTAATATGTTTCCTATATTAATATGGAATGTACCTATCTTTGGAACTATGTCATGTAATTTTTATTTAATTTTTTTTGTTTCTTTCTTGTACAGTTAAAATTAAAACCTTAATAAAAATATTTGATTTGAAAAAAAAGATAGCAAATACATTTGGTTCTTTGGAAAAATATATGCTACATAATGAAACGAGGAGCCAAGGGTATGCGGTGCCATGGAAAGGATATGTAATGTCTCCTTAATGAATAGGAAACAAACATTAGACACAACAAAACAAGCTATGTTTGTGTTTGAATGTTCTGTAAATACAGACAATTAATTATGTTTTAAATGTCTCGAATTACAGATGTAAACATGATGTACAGTATTTTGAAAATACCATATTAGCTGCATATTGAAAATTATCTGAAAAGACAGGGAGCATTGTGACAGCTATAGTGCTGTACAGCTAGTAATACTGACATGACCAAAGCCATGTTCAGACTTTTTCAGACAATAAACATTCTTACCTAATAGCAACACGCACAATTTTGCCTCTGCTAATTTCTACTATATGACTGATTGTCTCATCACAAGTGAGTCTTGTACACTCCCTGGGTATATGACAGCCAGAAATGAATCACATATAGCCAATTTTAATATACCGTGTATCATGCTAGTTTAGAATATGAAGTATATAAACTTCCTGAATGCCCAAATCGTGGCCACAGCCTTGGTCATGATATCTTTAATATAGTGGCTGGGCAGCAAAGGAAAAAATGTTTAATCTCAGGCAGAGCCATGGATTTATTCCATTTCATCTCTTCTTTTTTCCTCTGCCAAACGAGGGAAGCCAGAGTGGTGGGGGAAAACTGAGGTATGTTTGGTGCTAATTGAACAAAACATTTACTGCCTCAGAAGAGTTTAGTGTCCACATCATTTGGTAAGTGGTTTAGTATGTGCTGCAGGCTTCTAATAGACCATTAGTGATGAGCAATTAGAATCCTCCATCACAACCTTCAAATCATGTCAAATGACAGGGAACGCTCAGCACCACTAGGGCAACGCTGCTAGTGTACAGAAGGGTTGGGTACGTTTTTACGGTGTGGAAAATTCCAACATCAAGGAGTCCTACACTTAAACTCCGAATGTGTGAAAAAACGATTTAAATATAAGCAGACTTACCTCCATACCGACGCTTTAGATCTCTGATCACGGCAGGATGCTGACCGCAAGTGATTCCAACTAGTCAGGTGTCCGTCACTAAACTTTGACGTCATTGCGACCTCTATCACTTTTAATTTAAAGCAGCAATATCAGGCCCCCTCAGGTTAAGTGTTTAAACACTTAACCCGACATTTTAAATTAAAAGTGATAGAGGTCACAATGACGTCAAGAAGACTAAAGCTGACACCTTTTCATATGACTTTTACTGCTAGCACTTATGGGCATAACTACTAATTATGACACTATATACAACACTGCGGAATTAGTGGAGCTATATAAACAGATGATGATGATGATGATGATTATGCTACCACAATTGGGCATGACCACTGTGCTGATACTACTGTACTGAGTATCACTGCTACTGCTGCCACAAATGGACATTACTACTATGCTGTTACCATTGGGCATCACTCATATGCTGACACTGCTTGTCATCTCTGCTACTACTGACATTATTGGGCTTCACTGATACTGCTGACATTATTGGGCATTATTACTATTAGCAAAATTTTTGTACATTTCTACTATTGTTGACAGTATTGGACATCACTACTACTGCTAACACTATTGGACATTATTATTACTATTGAAATAATTGCCCATTACTGATACTCCTGGCATATTACCGGGTGCTATTGTTAAAGCTGGATGTATTTCTGGGTAATTTGACATTGTTACTACTATAAGACAGGATTAATTGGTGTATTACTACTGCCGGTGAAAGTGGCCTCTATAAGGAAGCTCTACAGGAGCTAAAGATGTCCAGTGAGTTGGAATTCTCACTTTCAGGTAGTAAGGCTGGCCCCAGTCCCAGGTTCTTGATATCTGAGGAATAACACTGTCAGCAAAATCAGCAATAGTAACATTATAAAAACACAATTGCAATAATGAGTGCTGATGAACTTGGACATGTCTCAATTTAAAAATAGTATTATTCTTTCAAATATATTAAGCACAGAACAGACAAAATCTTGAAGTAATGCTATTACTAATAATTACTGCTAATATAGTATTGCAAAAACATTAACCAAAGATGAATACAGTATGTTTCTAACAAACTACATTCCTCAAATGCTCACACACAACTAAAATTGTAATTGTGATCAGCTCTAGTCATGCCAATATTTGTCGCTTTTAATAGAGTGTCTAAAACCAACCTAAAATACGTGACCTATTATCACCTTGTTATGTTGTATAAATAGGAAAGCATATAAGCCAGAAATTGAATTGGTCAGGGATGAACAGCTGCTGATTATTAAAGTTGTCATCACAGTTTTCTGAAAATTGTGACTTTAGACATCTAAGTAATCAAATTTATTTATCTTACTTAAGTTTGATTGTTCAATTTCAAAAAAGGAAATTCTGTAAATTGTTAGGCTTAACAAATCACAGTTATTGTTCTATTTTATTTTTGTTCAATTGATTCAGTTAAGCTTTAATGTTCCATAGAGAGAGGTTTTGGTTAGGCTAGATCTCAAAACAATAGCTGTTCCTCATAAAACATCACACAGAATATTGAAAACAGACCTTCAGTTTGTTTTAATTAGCACCTTTCAGTTTAAAGTACTTTACAAGGCTGCTTCAAAGGTATTCAGAAAGCTATCATGTCTCATTTTTGCCAATTTAGCATACAAGTGTAAGGGATTAAAATCTAGTTGCATGTGGAAAAGATGCACAGAGGCTTAATTAACTTGTCAGACCATAAATGCCACAATTATACCAGCATGCAATTTACTTAAAAAGGACACATATGCAAATAAACATTTTAGTGAAACTTTTACCAATTTTTACCTGCTGACTACCGCAACAATACTTTCCCCGACGCAACGACCCCGAACGGCTACTTCACGACCTGGCTCCAAGGCGACTGCCAACTGCCAGGGATCGCGACCAATAAAGAATCCGGACACTCTGCATGATATCACTGCCGACTGCGACACTCTTCTCCTTGCTGTTAAGGTGGAAATGTAAGTATGCGGCATAGACAATGTACTTTGCTTAGCGTTGTACAGCAGTTGTCCTGGAGCCAGGTCATGAAGTAGCCGTTCAGGGTCGCTGCGTTGGGTAAGTATTGTCGGAATAATGGTAGCCATAGTTTCGTACCCCACCCTTTTTACCGGTATTTTTCAATTCCAAAAATTAACAGTTCCTGATACTTGCAGAATGTAAGACATGGCTTGATATTTTTGTTTCCTGTATCCAGAGCCATAACTAGACATTTTAGTGCCCTGGGTGAAACAGAATTTGGTGCCCCCCATGTACCTTTATGGGAGTAGTTGCTGCTTCTCAGCGGATAAGCATCGCCGGTGTCTTCCGCCTGCTGGTGTCTTATGCTCCGTTGCTGCTTAAACGGATCCTGGAATATTGGGGGCCTGTTTGGAAAAGAGATTGTTATTACTCACCTCCTGGAAAGTTGAGCAGTGAGTAAAGAATCTAGGGCTCCCTCCCCACAACCAGACAGACTTTAAATCAGTAGCTTTTTCTGTTTAACAACAGTCCTCCTTCCACCCAGTCAGCTCCACAATCTAATTAATAGCATTTACAGTAAATGTCTATTTCCCCCATATAGCCCCAACATCAAATTAATAGTACCCACGTTTAATAAATAAGCCTCCCCAACCAGTTCTGACATTCATCATCATCATCATCATTTATTTATATAGTGCAACCAATTCTGCAGCGCTGTACAGAGAACTCATTCACATCAGTCCCTGCCCCATTTGAGCTTACAGTCTAAATTCCCTAACATATAGACAGAGAGAATAGGGTCAATTTTGATAGCAGCCAATTAACTTACTAGTATGTTTTTGGAGTGTGGGAGAAAACCGGAGCACCTGGGGGAAACCCACGCAAACACGGGGAGAACATAAAAACTCCACACAGATAAGGCCGTGGTTAGGAACTGAACCCATGACCCAGTGCTGTGAGGCAGGAGTGCTAACCACTTAGCCACCGTGCTGTCCAAACTTTAAAATAATAACATTCTCATTTAATAAGCAGACATACCGCACACATCAACCCATACATTAAATTAGTAGCATTCCCATCTAATTAATAGACCTGATTATACCCACATTCTTGAGTACACCTATGTCAGAGACTTTAAATCTTGACAACCAGGGGGGGCCACCTCTGCTCCGCTTCCTTTATCAGTTGGAGAGCAGCAAGGCTCAGTGTTAGGTTCTCTGCTGTTCTCTATCTATACTGCTTCTCTTGGAAATCTAATAAGTTCTTTTGGATTTCAGTATCATATCTATGCGGATGATACCCAAATTTATCTATCCTCTCCTGATCTCTCGACATCTGTGTTGCCCCGTGTAACTGACTGTCTTTCTGCCATTACATCTTAGATGTCCACTCGCCAACTCAAACTTAATCTTTCTAAAACAGAGTTAATAGTATTTCCACCCACCAACAAGATCATACCTGACATTTCTATCTCTGTTGATAACATGACCATAAATCCCACCCCACAAGCTCGCTGTCTAGGTATAATCCTTGACTCACACCTATCCTTTGTTCCCCACATTGACTCTATATCTAAATCAAGCTACATACATCTAAAGAACATTTCCAGAATTCGCACATATCTCACGCAAGACACTGCAAAAACCTTAATCCATGCACTTATCATCTCCCGCATTGACTATTGCAATTCCATCCTTACTGGTCTTCCCAAAAACAGACTCAAACCTCTACAATCTATTTTGCATGCTGCGGCAAAACTGATTTTCCTTGCAAATCGTTATTCCTCTGTTGAATCACTCTGTATGTCTCTACACTGGTTGCCTGTTTTCTACCAAATCCAATATAAAATACTTTTACTTACCTACAAGGCCATCAACAAGGCTGCACCAACATAATTCTCCTCTTTTGTCTCAAAATATCTCCCAACTCGGCAACTCCATTCTGCACAAGATCTGTGTCTCTCATCCACACTAATTACATCCTCCCATTCCAGTAACAGGAATTTTTTCGGGCTGCACCCACGCTATGGAATTCTCTCCCTCGCACAATAAGACTCTCCTGCGGTCTACAAACTTTCAAGCGTTCTCTGAAAACCCACCTCTTCAGGCAAGCTTATAATATTCCTCAACCACCCTCTTAACCACACTACATTAACCTATTACCACTCGTTACAAAATTTCACACAAGACAACTACCCCTTGACCAACATTGTTATGTGACAGAATCATTTAACTTATGAGTCACTTTTATGCAAAATTTAGACTTAACCTCATGTGTCAAACTTCCATTGTCCCATAGATAGTAAGCTTGCGAGCAGGGCCTTCTCACCTCTTTATCTGTTTTACCCAGTTTGTTTATTAGTTTACTATGTTTGTCCCCAATTGTAAAGCGCTGCGGAATATGTTGGCGCTATATAAATAAATGATGATGATGATGATGAACCAGCAGGAGAAAATAACTTCTGTGAGAAGTAATAACTGAAAACCTCAAAGGAGATATATTTAGGAATATGATGACATTGCATTCTCAGAACCACAAGGTTTGCAGGAAGCAAAATTCAGTGATGAATGAGAATATTGGAAATTGGAAATAAGCCGTAGATAAAAAAAATTAAATCTTTAGGTAAAAACAGAACCTGGACTGGTGTCAATAGTCCAAACCACTATAAAACAATTAAACTCAAATGGATTTTCTGTATAAAGTTAAATATAGACGGATCGATTGCCTGTTACAAAGCTGGTCTTGTTGTAAAGGGATTTACTCAAAGGTCCAGAATTGATTACAGGGAATTCTTGCTTGTGACAAAGTACAGAACACTTTGTTTAGTTATTGTCATATCTATGTTGCATGTTTTGTTGCTCTGCCAGTTAGATTTTGACACTGCTTTCTTAAATGAGGAATTAGTTGAGAAAATCTATATGGAGCTTCCAGAGCATTATAAAGAGAACAAGTTTCTGGAACGAAAAGGGTGTTTTCTAAGAAAAAATATTTTTACGGTTTGAAGCAAACTGGTCGTTATTGGTACATCAAGCATGGACTTTGTATTATCAGAGTGGTCTATACCTTAAAAGTTGTTCATCTTTGTTGTATATGTGGATGACTTTTTGCTTTCAGGTCAGAGAAATCACATAGACAGTGTAAAAAGTATTTTGGGAAAAAAGTTCAGATTGAAAAACCTGTACAACACCTGTTGGGAATGAGAATTTCACAGAATTTGAATGCTGGGACTGTCACCATAGACCAACAAAATTACATTGATGCAATACTTCTTAATTAAAGGATGACAAATGAAAATCTCGTAAATTCTCTATTTGATAAAAGTGCAAAATTAACCAAAGATATGTCATCAATAAGTGAGCAAGAAATAGAAAGAAATCCTCTTCCAGAATGGAATTGGAAGTTTAATGTATGCATCCCAACATCACACATTTGGTGAACCGAGTGAGTCAATTTGCAATAAATCTTTCCAAATCCAAGTCTTCAAAACTAGAAACTTTCTGTGATGCAGATTGAGGAGCAAGTGAAGATGATCGGTGTTCATATACTGGTTACTTGTTTGAATTAGCAGATGCAGCAGTCAGCTGGGCCAGTATTAAGCAGCCTACAGTTGTTTTTTCTAGTACCAAAGTAGATTATATGGTTTTGACGGAAGCAGCTAAAGAAGCCCTATGGATTAAAGAGAGCTGAAATCATTAATATAAAATGTGACAACAGAGGTGCTACTGAATTGTCAGCAAGTACGAAGCATCTTGTCAAGTTCTCATTTCGTTACAGAACTTGTTGGTAAAAGGTCAGTTAGTGTGAGCTACATTTCAAGTGAGCAGAATGCAGCTGATATACTTACAAAAGGACTTACATCACAAATGTTGATTGCATTTCATATAAAATGTATTTTGGAATTATGACAACTGATGTTTTTGCTGACATTATCTGTTGCATTAGCCCCATGTTTCAGTTACAGGAAAACCATGTGAAAGTTTATTTGCAAAGTTAATACATGTGTTTTTGTAATCGGAGACACCTCTAAGCAAGGGGGACTGTTGAGATAGACAGATAAGCATACTGTCTGCAGTACAAACAGTTCCATCCAGTCGGTCTGAGCGCCAACTGTGCATGCACGATACAGTCTGCCTATGGTGTCTACTGTGCACGTGCTATTCATTTTCCTTAATGGGTATGAGTGTAGTGGTACTGCACAGACATACAGTACTTAATTCCTTGTGCATTTAACCTGTTTGTCAATACTGTGTACTGCATATACAAACTTGTATCCTGTGTTCAATAAACCAACATTCTGGTTAAGATTACAATGTGTGTATTTTCCTCCTTGCTCACATCTGCTGACATATGTTATAATCCAATAGGCATCTGCCAATCAAATAATCCGGGGCCTCACCATGAAATTCTAAATTATCTACTACTAGACACAACCAAATTTCTAATTTTCCTTTTTGAATATTATGACAAGACAGTGGCCCAAATACATTATTTGTTGAAACTTATTATGATAATAAAACTACTGATGCTTTAAGTAAGAACTTAGATTTTACATACACCTCTCCTATGTTCATAGTATAAAAAAATGATGACATACAATATAAATACTACATTAATAATACAATGATTACAACAATAATACTATATATTATATACTACTATAATAGCAAAAACATTACATTATTAGTAGTAAATTACTTGTCCAGGAAAAACAGTTGCTTTATATTATTGGTGTTACAGATAATAATCTAATTACCATTTTATAATCTTAATTCTTCTTAATGTAAAGCCATTTAGCCAATATTTTTAATTGTATGATGGCAGGGATTAATTTCTTTGTTATCTTTCATTGGAAAACATATGGTGTGGGAAAATCAACAGGAATGCCCAGCGTGTAATAGGAACACACAAGAGCCAAATGATTACTGGTTGAGGACACACCCCATTCTCATGTCCTCGTCCAGCATTTAAATTTACAGTCCAAGTGAGGAGGAGGGTAAATTAATGAAACCACTGTGATTTCAGTAAGTAGAAATGCAGATGTTTCTCATTCAAACCATGTGGATTACACTGGGCAAACAGCAGCAGTGATTTCAACTAGTGAGACCATTTAATGCTTTGACAATGGAGAATAAACTCCAAATGGTTTCTGAATACTTTTGGAAAGTGCTGTGTTTATAATGTTACAGTGCAAAAGAAGTGTGTTCAAATAACCAATGTTTAAAACAATGTACAGGAAAATCAGAGAAACTGAAAAAAATATTCCCATAACACTGTTAGTGAAGGATATGTGCAAAATTAAAAGCAGAACAGTAAGATTTGTTGGAAGTGGAGGCATATATTAATGTCTTCATTCATGGGAATATAGATAGTGCTTGTAACCATGCCATCTGGATGACTTGCTGATGGAGAGAAATATATTATTCTCTAATCCTAAAATCTCAGTATAAAATGTAGACACTAAATGTGTCTCAGAGTGGAGATTGGGATTGCTGTGGGGGTGCATTAGTGTGAATAGTGTTATCAAGGATAAGGTCACATCTAAAAAAGAGATAGGCTTTCAAAGAGCATCTAAAGATTTGCAGGTTGTGGGAAAGTCTGGTTGAGCGTGGCAGGGAATTTCATAAGTGGGGAGCAGCACGGGAGAAGTCTTGTAGGTTGGAGTGAGAGGTAGTTACCAGAGACGAGACAAGGCGCAGGTCAGAAGTAGATCTAAGAGGCAGAGAGGGAGAGTATTTTGATATGAGGTTTGAGATGTATGCAGTGGTAGTGTTGTTGAGGGCTTTGTAGGTAAAGGTCAGTAATTTGAATTTGATTCTGGAGGACACAGGGAGCCGGTGTAGGAATTTGCAAAGTGGTGCAGCAGATGTGGAGCGTTGAGAGAGAAAGATCAGCCTTGCAGCAGCATTTAGGATGGATTGAAGTGTGGATATATTGGTGTCAGGAATGCCAGACAGCAGGAGGTTGCAATAGTCAAGACAGGCGATGATGAGAGAATAGATAAGAGTTTTAGTAGCATGTTGAGTAAGAAAAGGGCGCATTCTGGCAATGTTTTTTAGGTGGAGACAACAGAAATGGGTGAGAGTCTGGATGTGAGGAATAAAGCTGTGGGTGGAGTCAAGTGTGACACTAAGGCAACGGGCTTGGGAGACTGAGGACATTTTGGTGTTATTGACAGTGAGGGAGATTTGAGGGCAGGTGGTGACTCTGGCAGGAGGGAAGATAATAAGTTCTGTTTTGGACATGTTAAGCTTTAGATAGCATTGGGACATCCATATGGATATAGCAGAAAGACAGTTGGTTACATGAGATAGTACAGAAGGAGAGAGGTCAGGGGAAGAGATATAGATATAGATTTGGGTGTCATCAGCGTAGAGGTGGTATTAGAGGCCGAATGAGCGAATTAGTGCCCCAAGAGAAGTGGTGTACAATGAAAAAAGTAAAGGGCCAAGAACAGAGTCTTGTGGGACCCCAACAGATAGTGGGGGTGGAGGGGAGGATGTGCCAGAAGTAGAAACACTAAAGGAGCAGTTTGATAGGTAGGAAGTGAACCAGGAAAGAACTGTGTCATGAAAGTTATTATTTTATTATCAGTTTTCTGCGTTTGTCGATGATTGGGGGGTTTACTGTTGTAGAAGGTGGCATATGACTGGATAAGAGCCATTATATACAAATGACCTGTAGACATCCTCTACAGAACACCAGTTATTATAGTACACATATATCAATAAATATAATTTAAGTACATATGTTTTAAAAAGTCAGCAAGCTTTAAAATCATTTTATAATAATCCTAGGTACTGAAAATGTAGTGAAATTGTTTAGCATAAATATCTACAATTTTATTCTCTCATTCCAGCTAAATTTACAGAAAACACACTAGGCTGATTGATTTGTTTAATCACTCCATGATATAGTTTGCACCAGAAAAATTTTGTGCTGTATTGTGAGGTATACATTTTTAATTTCAAAGTCTAAGTAATTCATTTTTTTAGTTTGTTTGGTTTATGTTTTCAAAACAGATAGGGCTTTCATATAGGAGCATTCTGAAAAAAATGTAATATCATTAGGTAGAGGATTAAGTAGAGGAAAATGGGAAAAATTACAAAAAAAATGTTTTTTCTTGAAATCTTCCAATAATTACCTTTTAAGAATTAGCACAAACCCAGAAAATTGCCCAAGAATATTATCATCTAGTTCTTCTGAGTATTGGGTTACTAGAAAGTTGTAAGTTTTTCAAGGTTTGAGGTAGGTTACCAGAGGAGACCTTTAGGAGTCACTTGATTCTCCAATAGGTATCCATTATTTTCAGAACTAATAAATGCAGTATAAATCAGATCTAATAGTAGCTATTACTGAAAATACTATAAGACCTATATTGTAAATATATTTTAATAATGCCTTGTACAAGTTAGCTTTACATTTAATAGGGTCAAACAGTGGTTGAAATGGTGGTGTATATGGTGGTATGCCATACCACCACTTTTCCTATTGCCTTCTTTGTAAAACAAGCTAAAACAGGATTCTTACTTTTATATTCATTTTGGAAATGTACAAACAATGCACCTACATTTCCAAAAGCTAATATGAAAGTATGTTTCACTATATTATTATTTCAATTTACCATGATATTATCATGTGTATATTTGCGAAATCCGATTGGTATTTTGTACTATAAAATAGAGCCTAAATCAGCATCTCTCATCCACCTTGACAAAGAGCCCAGGTCAAAACACATTGGAGGATGAGAGACTTAGCTGTGCATTGTCTACCTGTTAGGATTATCATCTTATTCAAAAAGGCATTCAGTGCACACCACTGTTCTAGTAAATTTAGAGGGATCACAGGCGCTTAGGTTTTCTATACAATTTGTTATTCTTTGTGAAACAATCAAATTACATTGAATTACATTTTCCATACTGCCACTTCTAAATTTCCACTTTGGCCACTGAGGTCAATTAGGTACCACATTGGCATTTAAAACACATCATTCCCATTGAATTGTATAACAAGAGTGGGCACTTAATAAAACAATAAAAAGATTAAAGAAAAATCTAAAACATAAAAAAATGTTGAATGAGTAAAGGGGAAACAATGCTATATTCTGAAAAGTTCAGAGATGTTACTTCACTTCTTAACTTATTCCCAGACATGTGTATTTCAAATGTAAATCACTATATCACTGGGTAGCAATAAGTGCAATGTCAGAATTATATTGGTTTTAGTGAGAGCCAAAAGGTTTACAGATTTGGAGAAGAGGGGAAGTGAGCTTTCTGTAGTGTGTGTTCGGAGAGACACATTTAAAGAAAACAGAAATTGTTGCCTGGTAGATGAGGATAATACGGTTATGTCATTAGTGCACAGTATTACTTGTATTTGCTCTATTTGTTTTATCAGTTTGACCTTCACCAATAATAGCCAGATCAACAATGTAAAAGACATAAATGATGTGCATGTAATTATTATTATGTAGTCATACTGCATGGTTTTAAATGAATTACATTAACAGTTAACAATATTGCTGGGTTCTAATAGAAACAAGAAAGGCACCCTTTTTCGTTGCTACCTCATGCATCATAATGGTTATATCCAGCCCTAACTGTACATTTAAATTTACTGAGATAGCATCAATGGCAATGACGGAATGTACTGTTAAAATGTAATTTTTAATAAATTGATTTAATTGTATCTTAAATCGTCAGTTCATTTTATTTTACTATGACGCTATATATGTTGTTAATGATTAAGATAAAAAAACTAAGATTCCTATAGTGCATAAAATAATATTCAGTCATTACCTACTTTGAATATTAATTAGAGTCTCATGTATTACTTGTGAAACTAATCTATACATTAAAACTAGATTTGCACATATATTAATTATAAATACAGTCTTTTGTTGTTTTCACAATTCAGAACACCTAGGCGTGGAAAGTAATTGCTTGAGACCAGCCCCTGATAAACATTCTGAGATAGGCTAGAATTAATTTTCAATATCATAATAATAACATAAATTTTAAGTAAAAGGTTTAGAGTCTTGGAAAATATTACTGTCATATATGTTGTTAAATCTTTGTTAATTTTAAGACTAAATATGACTTCACTAATTGTAATATTTAAGATTTACCTGGGATTAATTGACCAAAGATACAGATGTCAACATTGCCTGAGGGACCAAAACAAAGACGCCACTTCATCTGCCCAGAGAGACAGAATTTATTCCATATTATAAGTAACTTCTTTGTGGAATTGCTGTATAACATTGTAGTAATTTATGTATATTTGTGAACTGATGCTATTGTTCAAATAGTATAAAAACTTCACTCTGATTATAGTGGGAGGGTTCATTGGTGAACTCAGACACCTCCCTGATGGTATTGCCTGATGGATAAGTACCTGCATGTATTTCTTAGCATTGAGGACATTGTATTAATCATTGATTATTATATTTCAGACTTAACATATGTTTTAAATCCAATTAACTTTGAAAACACTCCTGATAATTGACTATGGTATTTCTAGTAGTTGATACACTGATGAAATATAACATTCTACAAATCAGTGTACTGTATTGGTATGTTTTTTCTGTAAATATTTCTGTTCTGTTGAGAACTGGCTGGCTCATGGGTAAATTGCCATTATCCAGGCATTTATGGTGTGACGTGCGTTTGCAAATTTAAATACATAGATACTATTGCTCTTAGCAATTCCAGGGTGAATTAGTATCACCCTTAAACATTCAGGAATTCTTGCTAAGTTACAGTCCCTAATGTATTATGTACAGACTTATTTACATATAAACTTAAATTACAAAGTATTATCTTCAATGAATGTATTTTTTTTCTAATCAATATACTGCAAGTTATATTTCCCACAGGAAGTAAACCATCTGGAAATAAGAGTGAGATGACCGAGGGTCCACAAATGCCATAAAAATGTGTAGGAACTAGAAAATGGTATTAACATGCAAAATGCATATAGAAATGTTTAATTTTGCAGTTAGGATTATTATGATATGTATAATAAAATTTACACTCTGTATATGATAATTTTGTGGTAAACTAGAATGAATTAAGCAAAGGAATGAGAGAGACAAGTTTACTGGACTGACGTGAGTGTGCTTTCTGTACAGCGCTGTGGAATTAGTGGCGCTATATAAATAAATTATGATGATGATGATGATAGCTAGATTGTGAGCTTATGAGCAGGGTTCTCTTACCTCTCTGTCTGTATGTATTACCCAGTTTTATTAATGTTTGTTCCCAATTGTAAAGCGCCCAATTTGCTGGCACTATACAAATAAATGTTGATGTTGATAATGATCTGATTGGTTGTTATAGGCAACATCTCCACTTTTTAAAACTCACAGTTTAGTAAATATACCCCTCAAAATAATTTAAGTGTCCACTGATAGACCCCTGCTGTAATGGGGAGGATTGGGACATCTTGACCATACTCCCTGCTTAGCCAGTCAGGAATATAAGGAGAGCAGAATGTCAATAGATTCATTCTATCTTGGATAATCCTGGTGTACAAGTCATCAGCACAAAGGATTCTGGGTCAGGCATCGCAGTGCCGCCAGAGGAAACCCTACCAGGATTGGGTCTGTGTGAAGTCAGTGGCAGAGGCTGGGGAACACAGGACTGTAGCTAAACAGTAGCAGTAATACCGCAGAAGAATAATACTCTGAAGGTTAATGAGATAAATCCCACGGAGGGTAACCACCGTCACACTTCACCCAAATCTTTCCCAGCCATCCTCCCTCCAGTCAGAATGCAGAGGACCTTGTAGCCCTACCATTGAACTAGCAGCCTTGAACTTTCAGAGCATGTTGAGGGATCCACATGATTAACTAATCATTTTTGCCCCTCTAATTTAAACTTGCTTTATTTAAACTTTTATTGTGTCTCTTGTTATATTAACATTGACCAGATAGCTCAAACAACATGCTTTTATTTCTGTTCAATCTTGGGCGATTTTGTGTTTGATCTCCGGTGAGTTTGACTATAACATGGGAGAGATAGGTGTTTTAAAATTGACACAAATCGGCAGAGATTGGATTTTGGAAAGTTAAAATCGCAGGTTAATACATATGGCAATTTTGCCCTTAAAACTGCTGGTTATCTCTGGCGATTTGCAGCGATTTTAAATCGCTGAAAAAATCGCAGCTTGATACATTTACTCCTATGTCCTCCCTGGCTACCTCAGCCAATGCTTTTTCTTTACCCTGCAATATGCCTTTTTCACACTATAGCTTTACAAGCTATAGTCATGTTCCCTGTCCACAAATCTTCGCTGGTTGGAGATCTTCATTATTAAAAATAAAAAATTTAAATAATTATACTAAATAGATTTCTGTAGGTATTTTAATATACTATTTGGCATATTTATTAAAAAATACAGTTTCTTGCATGATCATGTCGCTGTTCACCACAAAAGTTTAAAACAAATTTAAATAACATATATTAAAAATTATTAACCAGAGTAAAAACAGACTTCATGAGACAAACAGGTAGTCAGTTTAAAGCACAAAAGGGTTCAAATGAGAAATTAAAGATCTTTATATTTGTGCAAGCTATCAGTTTAGGAATTGTGGCAATTGTATATGTATATAATACCTATCTAAACTCAGTATACACGCAATTATTTTTATACTTAGGTACACCTGTATACCTGCTCATTAAGGCAAATACTGCACCTAATCAGCCAATCATGTGACAGCAACTGAATAGATATAAGCATGCAGACATGGTCAAGAGGTTCATTTGTTGTTTAGACCAAACAACAGGAAGGGTAAGAAATGTGATTTAAATGATCAGAGCCCACATCATTAAGCATATTTTAGTTCTTAATCTGTTGGTTATATTAGTAAATATTAATTTCTGTTGCGATATACAGGTTTTGTAAACAACATAAATCTATGGATCCATCCTGCCTTGTGTCAATGGTTCAGGCTGGTGGTGGTAGTGTAATTACATGAGGAATGTTTTTTGAAACACATTAATATCAATTAAGCATAATTTAAATGCCGCAGGCTTCCTGAGTATTGTTGCTGACCATGTGCATCCCTTTATTGCACATTCTAGACATCTTCTAATGGTTAATTCCAGTGTACTATAATGGCCTCCACAGTCACCAGTATCAATTTCTAGGCCCAAGAACTTCATGGCCAAACTCAGGTGTTCTGTCTTATACTGCACTGTTTGGTACCCACAATGCCTGCCAGCTGCTCTATCAGGCTCAGCAGTACCACATATACTAAAGAGTCCCTTGGACCTATGAACAGAAAGTCATATAGATAGTGGTAAACCAAGTATAGCCAACAGCTGGATTGTCCTGCCGCACGGTCCTGGTCCTGTGCGCTTCTATTTTTACCCAAATCTTTCCTAGCTATACAATACAGCACATTTAGGGTTTGGTGATATGGGAGATTTGCATTATGAATAAGGGATGTGCACCGGCGACTTTTGGTGTCTCGTGTTTTGTGTTTTGGATTCGGATTTTCTTGAGGTTTTGGGTTCGGATTTATTTTGCAAAACACCTGCCGAAAGGTTTTGGTTCGGATTTAAGGTTTTGGATTCGGATTTTTTTTGAAAAAAGCATAAAAAGTTCAAAAATCAAGTTTTTGGGCTTATTTTCACTCCTACGCTATTATTAACCTCAATAACATTCAATAACAATCATTTCCACTAATTTACAGTGTATTCTGAACACCTCACAATATTGTTATTAGTCCAAAACGTTGCAACGAGGTATCTTTCTGGACTGCGTAGTGGAGTGGTCCCCACAATATAATAAGAAAACCATCAACTGGTCTTAATTACACCAAAAATTGTACCTGGACTGCGTAGAGGAGTGGTCACCACAATATAATAAGAAAACCATCAACTGGTCTGAATCGCACCAAAAAATGTACCTGGACTGCGTAGAGGAGTGGTCACCACAATATAATAAGAAAACCATCAACTGGTCTTAATTACACCAAAAATTGTACCTGGACTGCGTAGAGGAGTGGTCACCACAATATAATTTAAAAACCCTGAACTGGTCTGAATCGCACCAAAAAATGTACCTGGACTGCGTAGAGGAGTGGTCACCACAATATAATTTAAAAACCCTGAACTGGTCTGAATCGCACCAAAAAATGTACCTGGACTGCGTAGAGGAGTGGTCACCACAATATAATTTAAAAACCCTGAACTGGTCTGAATTGCACCAAAAAATGTACCTGGACTGCGTAGAGGAGTGGTCACCACAATATAATTTAAAAACCCTGAACTGGTCTGAATCGCACCAAAAAATGTACCTGGACTGTGTAGAGGAGTGATCACCTCAATATAATTTAAAAACCCTGAACTGGTCTGAATCGCACCAAAAAATGTACCTGGACTGCGTAGAGGAGTGGTCACCACAATATAATAAGAAAACCATCAACTGGTCTGAATCGCGCCAAAAAATGTACCTGGACTGCGTAGAGGAGTGGTCACCACAATATAATTTAAAAACCCTGAACTGGTCTGAATCGCACCAAAAAATGTACCTGGACTGCGTAGAGGAGTGGTCACCACAATATAATTTAAAAACCCTGAACTAGTCTGAATCGCACCAAAAAATGTACCTGGACTGCATAGAGGAGTGGTCACCACAATATAATTTAAAAACCCTGAACTGGTCTGAATCGCACCAAAAAATGTATCTGGACTGCGTAGAGGAGTGGTCACCACAATATAATTTAACAACCCTGAACTGGTCTGAATCGCACCAAAAAATGTACCTGGACTGCGTAGAGGAGTGGTCACCACAATATAATTTAAAAACCCTGAACTGGTCTAAATCGCACCAAAAAATGTACCTGGACTGCGTAGAGGAGTGGTCCCTACAATATAATTAAAAAACCCTCCACGGGTCTGAATCGCACCAAAAAATTTATCTGGACTGCGTAGAGGAGTGGTCCCTACAATATAATTAAAAAACCCTCCACGGGTCTGAATTCCAAAAAAAAAAGTTTCTTGATTGCGTAGTGGGGTGGCCCCGGTACACAATTTTTTTCAGGGGCCACAATATAATTAAAAAACCCTCCACGGGTCTGAATTCCTCCAAAAAAGTTTATGGACTGCATAGTGTAGTGTTCCCCACAATATTATTTAAAAAATTTGCAGCAACAGTCAACGTTGTTTAATATCTGATACACCTCTATCTGGACTGCATAGTGGAGTGGCACCGGTACTAAATTTGGTACCGGGGCCACAATACCTCCTCCAACTTCCAAGTGTAGTGTTTATAACATATAAACACTACAGTTATTCTAGCACGTCAATACCTCTTGTTTTAAATAATGACAGGGCATTTTACTTTTGGTTTAATTTTTTGAATTTGTTGACATTTTGTTTTACTTTTTGAACATGGCAAACTACTGTTGAATGGTCACATAATGCCAAAAAAGAGTTGCAAGATGGAATTGTCCTTGGGCCCTCCCACCCACCCTTATGTTGTTGAAATAGGACATGCACACTATAACAAACCAATCATTTCAGCGACAGGGCCTACCAAACAACTGTGGCTGAAATGATTGGTTTGTTTGGGCCCCCACACCAAAAAAACAATTCATCTCTCCCTGTACAAACTAAACAGGCTCTACTGAGGAAAGATGTCGTCCTCATCCTCAACCTCTGATTCCTCTCCCCCTACAGTGTGTACTTCCTCCTCCTCACACATTATCAATTCGTCCCCGCTGGACTCCACAACCACAGGTCCCTCTGTACTATCTGGAGGGCAGTGCTGTACTTCATTGAGGAATTGATTATTAATTTTTATAAACATCATTTTTTCAACGTTGTGAGGAAGCAACCTCCTTCGCCGCTCACTGACCAGGTTCCCCGCTGCACTAAAAACTCTTTCCGAGTACACACTGGAGGGGGTAAAATAGAGCCAGTGTGTACAGGGACTTCCAAACTGCCTTTTTTTCCTGCCAGTAACAATATGGACTGTCTGACATGTCTATTTGGATGGTGTCAGCAAAATAATTCTCCACCATTTTTTCAATTGTGACAGCATCCAATGCAGCGACAGTAGACATGTCTGCAGGTCCTTCAGTCCAGACCAGATGTTATCAGCATCCCCGCCAGCGGCACTTTTAGGAAAACTGAGCTTTTTCCTCGCAGCCATAGATGTGGAAGAAAATGAGGGTGGAGCTGTTGGCATGTCACGGTCCTTTTCAGAGGACAATCTCCTGACCAGCAGGTCTTTGCACCGCTGTAGACTTGTGTCCGCCGGAAACAGAGACACAACATACGCTTTAAATCGAGGATCGAGCACCGTGGCCAGAATGTATTCCTCTGACTTTAAAAGAGTGACCACCCTCGGATCCTGGCAAAGCATACGAAGGGCTACATCCACAAGAGCTACATGCTTGGTGTAATCGCAATGGTTTACTAGCTCCTCCCTCACTTTCTCCAGCTGCTTCTGCAACAGCCTGATCAGGGGAATCACCTGACTCAAGCTGGCAGTGTCGGAACTGACTTCTCGTGTGGCAAGTTCAAACGGCTGTAGAACCTTGCACAACACGGAAATCAGTCTCCACTGCGCTTGACTCAGGCGCATCCCCACTCCTTTGCCTATGTCGTAGGTGGCTGTGTAGGCCTGAATGGCCTTTTGCTGCTCCTCCATCCTCTGCAGCATATAGAGGGTGGAGTTCCAGCGCGTCACAACCTCTTGTTTGAGGTGATGGCAGGGCAGGTTCATGTTTTTTTGATGTGCCTCTAGTCTGCGGTAGGCACTGGCTGAATGCCGAAAGTGTCCAGCAATTTTGCGCGCCACCGCAAGCATCTCCTGCACACCCCTGTCACTCTTGAGGTAATGCTGCGCCACCAAATTAATGGTGTGGGCAAAACATGGGACGTGCTGGAAATTGCCCATATTTAATGCCCGCACAATGTTACTGGCATTGTCTGACACCACAAATCCCCATGAGAGTCTAAGTGGGAAATTATCCAGTAGCCACTGGGAGATAATTTCCCTCAGTTTCTCTAATATGTTGTCAGCGTTGTGCCTCTTATTAAAGCCTGTAATACACAATGTTGCCTGCCTTTGCACGAGCAGCCATTTTGTAGATGCTGCTACTGATGCAGCTGTTGCTGTTGCTGCGGAAGGGGATGCAACTACCCAGTGGGCTGTCACAGTCATATAGTCCTTCGTTTGCCCAGAACCACTTGTCCACATGTCCATGGTTAAGTGGACAGTGGGTACAACCGCATTTTTTAGAGCACTGAGGACACTTGATCGTACTTCTCTGTACATTTTTGGTATCACCTACCTAGTGAAGTGGAATCTCGACGGGATTTGGTACACAATACCTCCATCAACCCTCTAAATCCCACTCCACTGATGGCGGACACCGGGCGCACGTCTAACACCAACATTGCAGTTACAGCCGCAGTTATACGCTTTGCAATAGGGTGACTACTATCGTATTTTGTGGTCATGGCAAACGACTGTTGGACGGTCAATTGTTTTGTGAAAGACTTAGCGGTCTTACGACTTCCCCTCTGGGAAGATGAACGACTAACAGCAGCAACAGCAGCAGTGGCAGTAGTAGGCGTACCGCTGCAGGATTCCTCGGATGAATCCCGTATTGAAGAGGACTCAGTCTGGCTGCTGACTTGGGCTGCAGGACTGAATCTGATGGAGATCGTGGAGGAAGTTGATGAGGAGGGTGTTGCTGGTGTGTATCCAACTGGACCACGGGATTTAGGTGTCCCTGTACCGATGACGGTCCTAGCCCCAGTTCCTGAACTAACCACTGAACTATGAAGGTTATTCAGGTGACGTATAAGGGAGGATGTCCCTAGGTGGGCAAGATCCTTACCCCTGCTTATTTGAGCTTTACATAAGCTACATATGGCCATACATTGGTTGTCCGGATTTGGATAAAAATAACTCCAGACCGAAGAGGTGCATTTTTTGGTCTTCTGACCAGGCATGACGATGGGCTTTCTCATCCCATGGACATCAGCTGTTTCCCCCCCTGGTGCCTCATTTTCAATAACCACATCACCATCCTCATCATCAAGTTCCTCCACAGCGCCAGCTACATCATCAATAGCCTCCTCCCGAGCCACCTCTTCCCGTACAGTGATGGGAAGGTCAGGCTTGACAACCACCAACACCCTTGGACTCGCCTTGGGGATTTGTGATAATTTCTCTTTAGAAGGCAGAGTTGTTTGCTGTTTTGTTGCTGGCAGCATAGCTCTCTTCAATTTTTTGTAGGGGGGGAGGAGGAGGGCTAAGATCCTTGGGTGAAGCTGAACCACTAGTCATGAACACGGGCCAGGGCCTAAGCTGTTCCTTGCCACTCCGTGTCATAAATGGCATATTGGCAACTTTACGTTTCTCCGCAGATGATTTTAAGTTTCTCTTTTTGCTATTTTTACTTAACTTGGGCTTTTTGGATTTTACATGCCCTGTACTAGGAGATTGGGCATCGGGCTTGGAAGACGATGTTGATGGCATTTCATCGACTATGTCATGACTAGTGGCAGCAGCTTCAGCATTAGGAGGAAGTGGGTCTTGATCTTTCCCTACTTTATCCTCCAAATTTTTGGTCTCCATTATATGTAGCACAAGATACTGCAGAATGTGTGAACTTGGTATTATTGCAGTACCAATGGGCTTATACTGCAGGATTGGTTTTGCAAATTTTGTTGTAATTAATTTTTTTTTAATTATTTTTTTTGTATTTATTTTTTTTTTAATTTTTTAAACACTTGGGAATAATGGGGAAATAACTATGCCCTTAGAAGCACAGAGCACAGGACACAACACCACTGGACTGAACAGGACACAGCACAGGACCCAGCAGCACCACTGAACTCAGAAGGACAGAGCACAGGACACAGCACCACTGGACTGATACTGCAGAATGTGTGAACTTTGTAATATTGCAGTACCACTGGACTTTTACTGCTGAATGTGTGAACTTGGTAATATTGCAGTACCAATGGGCTTATACTGCAGGATTGGTTTTGCAAATTTTGTTGTAATTAATTTTTTTTTAATTATTTTTTTTGTATTTATTTTTTATAAGTTTTTTTTAATTTTTTAAACACTTGGGAATAATGGGGAAATAACTATGCCCTTAGAGGCACAGAACACAGGACACAGCACCACTGGACTGAACAGGACACAGCACAGGACCCAGCAGCACTACTGAACTCAAAATTGACAGAGCACAGCACACAGCACCACTGGACTGATACTGCAGAACACAGCACAGCACAGAACTAAACAGCACAGCACGAAATCTACCAGGACAGAGGACCACCTAACACACCCTCCCTCTACCCTGATCAATGCCCGAGTGAAGATGGCGGCGACTAGCGGGGAATTTATAGGATCCGAGTATCGCGAGATCCGACAGCGGGATTATGACTCCGAGCCTCGGTTTCAGGTTTTCATTTGGCGCCAATACCCGGATCTGTCTCGGATCCGACTCGGATTGGAAACGTTTGGGTGGGCTCGGATTCACGAAATCCGAGTGCGCTCATCTCTATCATGAATGTGCAGCTGACAAATTTACAGCAACTGTGTGATGATGTCATGTCAACATAAACCAGAATCTCTAAGGCATGTTTCCAGAATATTGTTTGTGAGGATACCACCCTTAGCTGGGATGGAAGTTACCCTCTGTGGGATTCAACTCACTCGGGTAGATCAGGATATATCCAAAATAAGACTTTATTACGACAGCACAACACCACAAGACGTTCACAAGTTACAGGGTAAATGGTAGCATGTATCCTCCAGCAGCCTCCTGCAGTCAGCACTCCAAAGTAATAATCTCTGTCTCTTTCAGGGTCTTATCCTCCCCCAATATTACCACTACCGATTAGCAAAACAGTTGGGGTGTCCCCCAGCCTGGGATACTGGCTCACACCGCCCTTGTCCTGGTAGGGTTTCCTCCAGCGGCACCACGACCCTGGCCCAGAGTCCTTTTCGCTGATGGCTTGTACACCAGGATCCTTCAAACAGGACTAGCTCCCCTGGCATTCTCTTCGCCCTATATTCTTTTCTGTATACACAGGAAGTAGGGTCAAATGTTTCAAACCTTCCCTTTACAGAAGGGGTCTCCCAGTCAACAATTTAGCTGCTAGACATACTGTCCCTGTTATCTTGATTAGACAATAGAATGGCTTGACTCAATTAGCTGTTTTGGCTGGATACACTACACATGGGGTTACAATAGTACATCAAGGAATGACACTGCACGCTTACATGGAACAATAAGACTTTTGACACATTATATCAGCAGGGTTACACAATATAAGTCTGTGATACCTTTTGATACAATTACATTTATATTGATACATATTGATACATTTCCCCATGCTATTTCAACCAATATATTACTGTGGAAGCACATTGCATATCATTAGAAGTTCTAACCTCATTACCTCTCAGGTTACCTGTTGACCTAGCTAATTAACATGGGCTGCCAACTAGTTAACTCAGACATTGTTCTGATTACAAACCAAATCTCAGCTGCCCCCCATAACAATGGACATTGGAGACAAATGGTAATTACATTAGCTAGCACAAGCAAAATGACTGCTGCTGTTCTGTTATTTTCACACAGTATGGCAATATTCTATATATTTATACTACACACAATATCGCAGGTAATAGTATGGGCAAAATGTACCTAATTACATGAAATAATAATACACATAATACACTGATGCTCTGGTGTTTATACTTAGACTGGGCCAAGGATTAAAAAGTACATTAAATTGTGAGAAGCTGGTTATGAATAGAAAGTTCTCAGTCTAGTAGCAACCCGTTTACTCACATTCCTCCCCTACTTTTTAAACTTGAGCCCCAGTCTCTTCTGCAGACACTACTGCAGGTTTTATGTGGTCTCCCACGAGATGAACCAATTTCCTGCTGGGCTGTGCCCAGCCTCCAGCGTTCACTTGCTGCACCTTGTTATATTCTTGTAGCCGCCAGCACCTATCAATTCCCAGAGCCTCTGCGGGAAGTCTCGGTCTCCTGCTGCAGTAGCTACTCTGAGCCCTGCCGTCTAAGTGCCTTACCGACTGCCTTTCCCTGGTTGTCTGGGGTCCTGTCTGGCTACGCCTCCACCTTCCCCAGTTCCCTTCTGCACTGGGATTACTCATTTACCCAGCCTGCGTCCGCTTATGGACTGGCTTCTTGCAGGAATCCTGCTGCACACTATCTCCTACAGGGACTAGTAACATCATGCAGTCATCAATGTCCTGCTTTCTATGCTGCCTTCTCCCCTCCTGTGTCCGAATGTCACTGTTGCAGCCCTGCCCTAACATATTCTTGCAGTCTGCACATTTGGCTATGTAGCGGTCTACATCCCTCGCTAAACCTAACCACATGAACTGCTGTCTGAGCCTGGCTCGTGTTCTCCTTTTTCCTCGGTGATCGGTACCCCCTTCCCCATGGGCCTGAGCTATAAACCGATCCCGATATTCGGGCAGGACTACCAGCCTGTACTTATGATTTGGGTTGGACACGGTATACAGTAACCCATCCAACCAAGCACAATCCTCTACCACCCCAGTCTTATATGACATATCTGCTAATGCCCGCATCCCTTCTAGATCTGGATCTAGTAGCTGAGCTTCTTGCAGTCTAGATTTATCCTCCTCCCCCAGGACTAACCCCCCCTCAGGATGGTCTTGGCTACTCACCCTCAGAGTCCAGGAGATGGTAACGAGAGGTTGCTGATACCCGTTAGTTACTGGCGTGTAGAAGTGGTTGTTCTTCCTCTGCCTGGGGCTCGCCTTTCTATGGGCTTTTCCAACAAAATAATTCCCGAGGTATTGCCCCAAATCATTGCCCAAAATTACCTCATTGGACATTCCTGCCATAACTCCAACTTCCACCAGGTTGTTACAATGGCCCCAATGCAACAGGACTTGGGCTGTTGAAATCTCTGCCCATCGTCCATCCTCCATCCTAATTTTAAAGTACTTGTTGGGGATAATTCTTCTGGAATCCACCAACTCGGGGCGTACCAGGGTGGTGGCTGCCCCACAGTCCCTAAATCCTTGGGCTTTTCTGCCATCCACCCATACAGGTTTCAAGTGCCTGTAAAGGCGTCCTCCTGTTGTTTGCCTCATGTCAGCCACAGCATTGCAAGTGGCCTTTACTCCCCTCGCCTCTGGCGCATCAGGGTGGTAGTGTTTGTTTTTCCGTGGGTGGCTCCTGCCAACAACCCCCATGGGTGGGAATTGGTCTAATTGACCTCTTTTCCTGGGACACTGCTGTTGAAGATGTCCCCAGTATCCACATCGATGGCACCACTTCCAGACTTGTCCCAAGTGTGGTATTGCTTGTCCTTGGCTGCTGGGTCTCCTTGGTCCTTTACTCTGCCCCTTTTCTGCTTTCGCCCAGGACTGTGGGTTACACTTTGCCACCCAATCCTGAAGGCAGGGTAATATCTCAGTCAGCCCTGCTTTTACCAGCTCAAGTCCTTTTCTCCGGATCCACTGACTGAGGACGTGCTGCAGCTCTTGACAAAGCTGACCATAGTCATAGCTTCCACTGTGCACTGCTGACTGGCCTGGGGTGGGGGATGTTTGTATTGTAGCTGCAATCTCCTGAATCCTTACTGGCTGCTTTTGGTCCTCATACAACTCCTTGGCTTTCAGGATTTCTGCAACATAAGTCCCAACTTGGGTGTCTACCTTTGCTATTTTCATCCTGCCCGCATTATCGAGTAGGCACAGGTCCCATTTGCGTAGTTTTTCCACTAGTTGTGGCCTGAAATCATCCTGGGTAGTAGCAATTTCCCTTGTCTGGCATAATCTCCGGAGTTCGTCCAGTTTTTAGTTCTTGTGACACCGGGCCGAATGATCCCACTGCTTGCCACCAATTGTGATGATACCAGGATGTTTGGGTAGGAACCCAGAAGAAAGTCCTGGTATCAAGGGGTTCAGGATCACACAGGCAAAGAAAAGGTGTGGATACAACGGTATCTTTATTACAGGTAACTGCAAACAATAGCATATATATTAAACAATAATTTAAACAACACCCAGTGTTCACCAAACTTCAACCATCACCCAGTAACACCACAGTGCTCAATAACCCCAAATTGTTTATAACAAAAATAGGTTTTCTTTACCAGTCCAAGTTATAGGGGAAGGATGATGTCCATGATTAATAGAATAATCCAGGCAGAGCACACAAGTCTGCAAGTCCAGGAAAAGCTTGCAATCCAATAGCCACAATACTCCCAGGTAAAATCCTCAGCACACAGGCAGCAGTCAAAACTTCAACGCCAGTAGCTTCTCGAAGCAAAAATCACACACACACCCAGAAGTCTCTCCTACAGGCCTTCTTAAAGGGACAACATTTCCCATGTGTGGAATCCCTCCCTGCAGGGTTATCCACAGGTCACAGATGCTGGGATTGGCTGGGAGGTATTAGGGGGGTGGAGATGGGAGTGGAGAGCTGTCATCCCCTCATGGTTTCCCTCCTGCTGTTTTGGAGACTAGGAGTCTGACACAGTTCCAGGAGGAACAATAGCTGCTCCAACCAGTTGCTGATTGACTTATTCCTGGTTAAGTAAGAGAGCCTCCCTGTTTTAACCCCTTCCAGTCATTTGTGATGTCAGAGGGTCTCCAGCTGCCTTTAGCTTCCTGTCTGTATGAGGGGGGTGATGCCTTGGTCAGGAAACAGTACATTCACCATGTTGTAATCCAATATAATGTTCAGATGATTACATGTAACCCACCTGGCTTTATTTAAGAATAATATGGTTAACTTAAGTCCATTTCATAGGTTTTTATACACACTTAGATTATGTAACCAATGAGGTTAATAAATTAAAGCAACCCAATTTTCAACTAAGCAAAAGCAACTTTCATTCTAAGTGTTTAAAATGACAGATGGGGAAAATTATGGCTGTCAGACCCATCGCGTCACATTGTTGAATCCATGTCACAAAGAATTCAGGCTGTTCTGGGGCAAAATGATGTCCTACCCAGTATTAAAAAGCTGTACATAATAAAGTGGCCTCTGAGTCTATATATATATACATGAATATACACAATGATCAAAATGTGATGAATCCTAACACAACTGCTTAGACCATTTCACTTAACTCCTATTTTGTATTCAATTAATTAATGCCAATGTCTAAAATATATGTATTTGTTAGTCACACACATTTCCAAATATGCACAAGAATGGAGTTGAGGAAATTATTGAAATCCACGGCGGTCCAGCGCCATTTCACAGAGGGAAGGGATAGCACAGTTGTTGGCAGTCTCTAGTGCAGTTGGTCAGCGTCATAGGTAGAAAAAGAGGAGGGGTAGCAGTGTTCTTTAAAGTCTCCAGTGACATTCAGGAGAGCTCCATTGCTCCATTGATAATTGTCACTGCTGAAATCGAAATAATAGGTCTGGCAGGCTTGGTCTTCTAAATCTGCAGTCACATTGTACGGTGTTATATAGGTAACACTCAAAGAGCAGAGGTCCATTGTTCCATTGCTAATTGTCATTGCTGAAATACAAATAATCTGACTGGCAGTGTTGTTCTTAATCTGTAGTCACATTGTACATTGTTATCAAAATGAATTCACAGCAGCACACAGGAGCACCAAGCAGATGCTGACACCAGTCATGATGACAGTAATCCCTCTACATAATCTGCTAAAGCTTATGTTAAAGTACATAGTGTTTTTAAGTCAGGGAAACAAAAATGTAAAAAAAACACCATTTACCTTGGTCAAGAAAAAAAGATCTGTAATCCAGGCAAAGTTATGAGCAAAAAAAAATAAAAATTGTCACCATGCCATTCTACACACGCAGTGGCAAAGAAAGAATGAGGCTTTCGCCTTTCTCTATGAGCGCTATTCTGCAACTGTCATTGAGGCATCTTTTTGTAAGGTCAGTCATGACCAAGCAAGACCTTGTCATTCAGACTCCAAAAGTAGTGTCCAAATACTTTTACATTTAAAAGCAGAGATTGAAGAAAACAGTAAGGCATTAGAGGAAAATTAAGTGGTTAAGTTGATGGTTGGTAGGCTTTCAGGAACGGGCACTCAAAACTCACCTGATTTTTGTTTTGGTTTTGGATTTCATATTATAAATGGTACCAGCTGCATGGCAATATAAATACCCATATATGTATACAAGACAAAAAAGACTGCATATCTGTGTCTATCTGACAATATGAAAACATGAGGTATTGGTTCATATTTTGATCAAAACATTTAAGCCTGCATCCCAGCGTCAATGGCACCTCATTATATGCAGGTCCTTCACTGACATATATGCTTCAA
Source organism: Mixophyes fleayi (assembly GCF_038048845.1). Lineage (NCBI taxonomy): Eukaryota > Metazoa > Chordata > Amphibia > Anura > Limnodynastidae > Mixophyes > Mixophyes fleayi. Next base: position 176,671,086 of record NC_134402.1, read on the forward strand.
ACACCATTATAATTCCGTTAAAATCAGATGCACTCACCTCCCAGGTATAGAGGCTTACATCTAGCAAGGGCTGGCTTATAAGGCACACGCAAATAAGCCTTAAATACTTAAATAGGCTTTGATGGACAGCTGCTAAGGCAACATAAGGCAATATTTTGAAACAAAACCAGAGAATATATATAATGCGCTCTGTATATCCCATATTATTTATGGTACCAGATACGTGGCTCTAAGCCCGTGCTCGGTATATCCCATATTATAAATGGCACCAGCTGCATGGCAATATAAATGCCCATATATGTTTACAAAACAAAAAAGACAGTTGTTGTCAGTACTTATCCTTAACACTGCATAGCTGTGTGTATTTGGTAATATGAAAACATGAGGTATTAGTTCAGATTTTGATCAAAATATGGACTAATACTGATTTCTTTTATAGTAAGTTTGCAAGTGCACATTTCAAAAAGTATATCGGCTCACAGGTAAACTAAACAACAGATTAACCTTTAGCCTATCATATAATAACACCCAGTTCTTAATATCCTAAAGACTAGCTTAAGAGGTACCTCTGCATCTTAACATTATTCTAGCGAGCAGTTCACACTAAACAGGGACATATAAAAACACGGCAGTTGAAACCGATATAACTTTCACATATAAATATGACTGTCCAATATATAGCAAAATGCAATGCACATCATAAAGTGCATTTGGTATTTATATTTACAGGCTCAGTTCGTTACTTTTCAGTAGTACAATATGACTTCTCAGTAGAATTAAAATGGTAACTGCAATACTCCTATGGTAGAGATCCCTCCAGCAAGCAATAATAAAATAGTAATAAACACAGATTTCTCCGATGCTTTTCACATGTAGCAGAACTTCAGCCTCTTTTGAGTGGTTTTCATAACAATGCCGAACTCTTATAACTAATTCCCTATATGACTCAGTCCATAAGCTTTGCTATCTATCCATAAACTTACCCTTTAAAATGTAACACTGTCCCGGAACAAGGGTATATATTATTAATCTTCGGGACTTCCCACCTAGCCCCTGACTAAATAAACTAACATGTACATTTGGCTCAGTCTTTCTAGTAAAACAGGAAATATAATAAAACTATTGGGTACTTATCAATATATTGCTTCTGGTCCAGTTTCAGGCAATCTCTTCAGGATCAGAATACAGGTATTTAAAATGGTGTGAAAGATGTCTTATCTCTTGCTTGTCAGCTTTAATAATGTACTTTGTCTTACTTCTGGCAATGTGATTTCTTTTCCCACTCTGTTATTACCACTCCTCTTCCTCTCATGTAAATCTGTGCTGTTTTTCACCTCTTCTCCTCTTCTCCCTCTGTCTTTAAAGTTCAGCCGGCTGCTGTATATGTCACTCTGCTCAGTCTCTTCTTGTCTCTCTCTTCTCCAAGCCAAATTCCCACTTCTGCCTCCTGTCCGTTCTCTTGCTTGTCACTTTCTTCCTCTCCTTTTCTCACTTCCAGCCTCCTTTTTCTCTGGTCCCCTTTTACAGACCAACCACTACACTACAACTTCCAGTTTCCAGTCATTCCTCTCACCGAACTGCACAAATAACTTTCTCACACATTCAGTGAACTGTAATCACCTGAATCTGCTATCAAAACTGAGCGTGGCAAGAAGATTTAGGGGCAGCGGAAGTGAAGCACAAGTGTGTCATACGCTAATATACAAGTAGCTACATATAGATGTATCTTTATGTTTATAACTGTGTTTATTTGATTTAAATACTGGTTTGATTTTGAATATTTCTGCATCAGGGTATGATGCAGTTTATAACTAAGTCCTCAGCCATTTCTGCAGCCTTGCTCTGATACACAGGGGGGAATAGCAATTCCCTCTCATCCCTTTTCCAGCCCTCTCCTTATAACCACAGTTATTTAACTTACTCCCAGTGTCAGTGCCTGCTCCTGTTGTCCATTGTAGGTCTCACTGTTTGTCTGGGTATCCTGTCCTGGTCAGAGTGACTGGAGATTCCTGGGGCTTTGGTGGGAGGTTGAGTCAAGTCCAAGTCTACCACTGAGCGAGTAGTGGCTAGAGAAAGCACTTAATGGCGCATGCTGTCTCTTGTGGTCTGCCACCTATGTACATGGGCTTACCATGTCTATTGAGAAATCTGTCCCTGATTATATGGTACCTGTGAGCTTTATCTTAGAAGTCATAGCCCTGATAAGCCACCTGTAGCATGACACTGTTTGGTTACGTTGCTTTAAGTAACAGACACTTCGATGGAGTATTGTAACTGTTTGGCCCAACCCATCTACTTCAAGCTTAATTCTGTATTAGCTTCTCATTAGTATTCAAGCACAGACAGTTTAATGATGATGTCAAAGGGGAGAGACAGATAAAGTTTGTATTGGATTCATGAATGTAATGGCTGATGGGAGTTGTAGTTTATTGTCACAAACATTGCACGGTGTATTGCTATGACTGCAATCTGCTCTCCCCCCACTAGGACTACATTTTAAAGAGAAAACCCAGTACCTGAAAACTGATAGTTGGATTCACAGAACTGTTCACATTGGTATAGGTATCTGCCAGTACAACACCTATGGATTGCAGCATGATTGCCATTATTTATACTTTTTAAAATATGAGTACATTCTATCTTTTACTGGGCTTGCAGTTATTGGAAATAATAAACAAATGTAATTAATAAAAAGTAAAATTGAACTTTTTAAAACCACTTTTTAATTACTTGGTTGGTTGGGAGTTCTAAGAAAAATCTAATTAATTATTGTATTTTAAGGCATTTTTCTGTTTACTGCAGGGTTTTATTTGCATGTTTCATATGGAAACATTCTAGTATCTCTTTATGATTCAGGGTTTAATATGGGTTGGAATGTATTGCATAAGTTTAGTTTTAATTATGTCTATAGATAACCTTGCATTTACTATGTGTATTTACCATATAACGGGGCTGAATGTTAACATACATGCCGTTTCTCTTACTGTATAATAGAATTCTGATGAAACAGCCTAAAAATAAATCGTGTGTATGTATTGAATGTACAGCTCTTCTGTTTTTCATTCTGGTATGTATATATTTTATATTTTCTCTTGGAGCTCCAGGTGGCATAATGCTTTTCTTCCCCTGTAATTTGAACCTTATATCTGAGACTGGATCCTAATGCTGAGCCATTATCTTACCATGGTTGAAACAATTGTTTGCATAGTACTAAATAAAACTAGACAATGGCAACAAATTTCTATGTGTGCTGTACTTATGAAATAGAATTACCTATTGTTTAAAAAACTCAAAGCTCTCTGAATCTCATTTACAAAGCGCACTGGATGCGCAGCACGAAACATATAGTTTTTGCATAACAAAAATGGGAACTGAGATGGCGCTTCTGATCCTACAAATGTGTAGATTCTCGTCCACACTAAACAACAGTCATACAAAGCATATCATGAAGAAAGGTAAAAAGCAATAAAACACCAATCCAAATGTCAAAAATAAAATATGACAGCAGTTCATAGGTTCCAGAACCTCAGTCCATGAAATAAATTCTCTCAAATCCTGATGTTTGTTTTTAGAGGATCCTCCAGAAATGACCATAAAAGGGATGAAAAAATAGACAAGATCAAATCATTTGTCACCTTGCTGATAACTGTGGAAGTCCAAATGGTCAAGGAGTGAACTTACAGTGAAAAGTGTGTTAAATGGATGTAGACTAGCCGTTCAAGAAATTTGGAAAGAAACAGGCGTAGGTATATGAGGCAGTAGCTGGAGAGAGAGGCAGGATCGAGTGATGGTTTCTTTACAATAACAAGGACTACAGGAGCATGATATTGAGATAAGCTTGATCTTTATTACCTATCTGGTACCCATTTACTTTGCACATTGAACAAGCACATTTACACTTTATTTACATACTACACTAGTAGGCACCTGCATCTTTTCTTAGCGTTCCACTAATGAAATTGTTTTGAAGAAAAAATTAGAGATAACCGAGTCAGAGGTCATTAAGAATAATAAGAATAAGGAGAAGAATTGCTTAAGAGAATATAGCGACTAATAAAGTGAAAATCACTCTAAGTAAGTTCTACAGAAATTACAACATCAAAATTCACAAAAATATTGAACTCTCCAATCATGAAACTATCACCTTAAAAGAGATTTGCTACCTCTAATAGATTACATTCAAATAACAACACTGATTTTTTTTATCCCAAGTCCCCAAATATTACCCAAAAGACATACACAGGAAGAATACTTTCAAAGAGGATATACTGTAAAAATTACCTCTCAAAATAAGATAGCCCGAAGAAGAGCAAAAGGGGGAGGGGGAAGGCAGAGGATTAAACAATCCCAAAAGAAGGAATTTACATTAAAGAACTTGCGGGATCTTTATCTTTCCCAGCACACACTAATTCCAACATCTCTTTATTAAGCCCAATTATAAATTTTTTTAGACCTCAATGAATTTGTGAGGAAGCTCACTCTAAAGAGACATTTTTCCAAGACTCCTCTATTATTGCAAATTAAAGAAATACATCGAAATCAGACTGCAAACCTAGCTCACAGTTCTATCCCTTGGGATCCAAGGGCAATCATATAGAATTTTTTTATTAAACATTGTAAAAAAAGACCTTTGTAATATTTAATACAAACACCCAAAGCAAACAAGCTTAACATGAGAATTTTGCCCTAAGACCCCTTTTAAAATAATAAAGAACTAGTAATTAAGTAAGTGGATAAGGAAGGAGGTCTAGTTATTTTAAATATGACAAATCATATTAATGAAGCAAATACTCAGTGATCACAAATTGTATACTTCTTTGATAAAAAGATTCCACAGAGCAATTTGTGATACTAGTAAGAAGCATTTTCAGTAATAATCCTTTTAATCAAGCTGCATAGAAGATACATAGATGTTATTATTTTAGTCTGGAGTGGTGATTTAAAGGATTTTAACAGCTTTTTGAAATATATTAGTAATAAGTTTAAGTTTTAGTTTTAGTTTTACATCTAATATAAAAAAAATACAAATCTAAATTTTAGACTTGGTTTTAATCTGTAATAAGGGCAAAATAACCTCCAAAAATTGTTAAAATCTACCCTGTTGATATGAAGTTACATACATTTTAGGAGTGGCCATGTGACAAAATATAAGACTAATACTACCTGCTCCCAATTTTACCACATTAAAAGGAACTACAGTACAGAGAAAATATGTGAACAACAACTTTTTATGTATGCAAAAATATTTAGAACAAGAGGCTATCCAGATAAAAAAAATAGAAATGCAATGAACAAAACTAAACTTGACAAATGAGAAAGCCTTTTAGAATATAAAAAGGAGAGATCTATAAGGAACTGGTTTTATTTATTACACATTTTAATTGTTTTGAAAAAAATAGAAATCTTATTTCTAAACATTGAAACTTGAAGGACGTTTTGGCCCCAAGTATGTTAAGAAGAAACCCCAAATAAACTAAAGCTATATTGGGACCTAAATGTGTGAGCTTTTCTGAATGTGAACATTGTAACATATGCAAATTTGTTAATCCAATTTTATAAAGCTTTCTTCAACTTCAATGGGTCCAGAAAATTAATTTAAAACAATTTATGATCTGTACAACATCAATTATTATTTATTTATGCAAATGTTCATGTATTTTTAAATATATAGGGAAAACTAAATAACTTTTAAAACTAAGAATGCAGGAGCACATCAAAAATATAAATAAAAAAAATAGAGAACCAATCTTTTTGATACTAAACATAACTTGTAGCCACAATTATTATCTTTAAAGCAATTGAGCATGTAGAAATAAGTGAGAGAGAAGGAGGCTGGGGCATTCAAAGAAAACCTTCCCAGAGGGAAATACAATTAAATGCTATTGGCCTGATGTATATTTGGGTGCAATTTACACTGAAATCATAAAAGCAAATTGCATCCCGTAACTTACACAGTATTCCAAGTAGCACAGATCTGTGCGATTCAGAATACTATGCAAATTGTACAAACACACCTCTTCATCAGCCTTATGGGCCAGTGTGCATGATACACTTAAGTGTATCAGTCACAGCGAACCTGTAAAGCAGATCAATTAATAAAATAATTAATGTTACAATAAAATTGTACCCCCCCTCCCAAACAGCACAATGGTTGGTTAAACTCTTTGGGAGGGGGTGCACACCTTTGGTTAAAATTATATTATGTTTTTTAATTCTATTTTAACACAGCAAGGTCTGTTGCACCAGGAGAAAGCACCTGTCTGCGGCTACTTTCAACTCAGCATAGCATGTAAGGAACATGAACTCGCCTTTCCAATGCTTGGCTTACCCACTAACTTCCCCGTTCCATCTCTCTAAGCAAAGAGAGATTCGTGGGGGAGATCCGTCTCAGTCAGAGTGCAAACTGAGATGGATCCTTAACCAACAGTGCTTTCTGCACTCATAAGTTGGACTTGTATCAGGCCCTATGTTTCTCCATGTTTGAATACAAGCTATGAGAGTGTTCTTTTTTATAAAAAAAAATCCAATATATATATATATATATATATATATATATATATATATGTGTGTGTGTGTGTGTGTATACATTTTAGTAAAGAGATTTAACATATATACATATATATAAAATTTTATGTTATCATTTCTTCTCTTTTATTATTATTTTCGATTGTATACTTGTAGATCTTATTGTCTTGTTCATATGGTTTGTATTAATGTTTATTGCTGGTATTTTTCTAGTCCTTACATTTGTTTTAAATATGTTCTTTTATATGCATATACTGCTTAAGCTTTTATTTTCTCTTTTATTGGACATTTTATGAACAGCATTTGTATGCATACTCTGTTTTTATATGTTTTATGGTGAACATATTCATATGTTGTATCCACATGTATTATACTTGGAGTCTTTGCTGATGACAAATATAAAGGACTCATACCCTTGAATAGGTTTTCTCCTTTTCCAAATTATTGCTGCCACTTCCTAGATATGACTATACATAGTATCATCATCATATTTTATTTATAAGGTGCTACAGAATCTGCAGAGCCATGCAATCAACAAAATATAAATAAAACAATATAGAAACAAGTAAGCGGCAGGAGGAACAATAGAATCTGTAAAAATCAATACAAGAAGAAATACAAAGAGAAAGCAACTACATTAAAAGACATAATTAGAACAAAGAAAACCTTACAAAGAAGTCAAGATATGAGGTAGAGAGATAATATAGAAGTTAACCTTTTAATTTCAGCTGCTTTGTTGTTTGACCGATATGAAGTGCAGGGATGCAATATTCTTGGCATTCCTTATATAATCTAACCAATATTTTCCCATACTTAAGATGGCTGCCGCTATGTAACCCCTATATATTATATGGCTTGATATGTGCAAAATATAGCCTCAGTGAATGCACATCTTTCTGTATATTTATTTATCACACTACCTAGTTAAATGTGCCTTTCATGCAAGCATGGATAATATTGCATACATTGGCATAATAGCCCCATGAACCCAGGCGTCTCTGGATAAATGAAACATGCATACACACTTTTGGCTCTAACAGAACCAGAACTATTTGCATAGGTGCATGCTCGCCAGAATATTTCTCCCACAGGCACAATAGAGAAATACACTGATACTGTCCCTAGAAAATACTGGCACTTGCACTGATTTGCCACTGACTGGCACTGGCACTGATTTGTTTTAGCTGATTATCTTCCCAGACAGCAAGCACTCTTTTGTTAATTTTTTTTGTAATTAAAGGGGCTGATCTGTAGGCCTCTCCTATTTGCTCCTCATCATTTACTAAGCTTTGCCTCCCACTTCCTGTGTTGGTGAGAGTTTGGTATGCGCCAGTGTGCTGAACTCTGTGCTTAATATTGTAATCCTCTGTTGTAACCCAAACTGTTTATTGGACTTTCCCTTGTCTTTCATCTGCCTTTTGACCTTGAGCCTGTTACTTGGATTCTACCTTTGATCGCCATCTGCCCTCAAACTCTGCCTGTTTTACAATTCTTTCTGGGCCGCTGCCAGCCTCTGACCTTGTACTTTGATCTTGCCTGTCGGTACCCTTGGCGTCTTTCACCGGGTAACTCAGATTTACTGTCTTATCACTGTTCCTAAAAAGTTCCCTGCTGATCACCTACTGTGTCGTATCCACTGCTACAGGTTAAGTCCTGGGGGCAACCGAGTATTTGCAAACATATAGGGAGCTGCTATAGGTGAAGAGCCTCTGAAGTGGTTCTAAGGGTCTTATTATCTGACAGGTATTTTCATAACAAGTACAGTTTTATAATCAACACTATATTGTTGTTCCTTGTTCCTGTTTCCTTTGAGACCATAAGGATTTTGGTATAATGCAGAAAGAGGACAACAGTATACACTACCAAATAAGCCTGCTGTCCACTTTATTCTGGTATGCATTCTTATACACCTATCAGAAATATTTAATATGTTTTGGTAAACATACCAAAATCTTTTCCATTTTCTATATTTTCTTCATATGTCACAAGGGACTTAGGCCACCACGAGGGATGAACACAGAGCACCACAAGAGCATAATAGGAAGATAACCTTGATCTATATTTCCTGTTTTGTACTGATTCACTTGCCATCACCTTTTGTTCTTCTTCTACAGATTCAACACACCTGGTGGGACATCAGGTATAAAAATACCACATATGGAGTGTTGTTTTCATCTATGTCTTTCACATGCATGCTAAACATTGTTTGGTTTTGCCTTTTTATATAAATTTCAGTGTTTGAGTATAGTGCCGCAATCACTTCATTGAAATATAATATAGATCATTTGAGTTTTCTTTAATTTAAGTGATTTAGAGATTCTTTTCTGATTGTTGACTAAGAGTCCTCGTCTGATCACCTGCCCAGATTGACCTCTTATGCTTAGTGACGGTAGGGTTTTTTTTGTCCCAGAGCCATATTTTATAGAGGGTAGATATGTCTGCAATAGCAAATATTATCAAAAGATGTCAGGGTTATCGTAAGCATTTTTAAGAGCCCACAACACTACATTGAGTGCAGGATTTATTCCTCCATCATACTTATGCACCTCCTTCAAGTATTAGGAGCATGTTTCGTTCCAAATCATACAAAAATAAGTAATCTATTAAACCTACCTGTGACGATTATAAATTATTGTTATTTTCCCTTAATATTCATGTATGACAATGTGTCTATTGTATGTAACCTTTCAAAGTGTGCTTTGCTGACTGACCTAAGTGACCTGAGCAATTGACAAAGAGTCTTTTGAAATTAGCCAGGACCAAGGATCAGGGCCGGTGCTAGGGTTTTCGGCGCCCTAGGCAAAATTTCAACACCCCCCCCCCTTCCTGCCCAGCCCCCCCCTCAATAAATAAATAAATAAATAAATAAATAAATGATTAGATTTTATTTACCTGGTCTGTAGATGCAGGGGGGCTCTTCAAACCTCTTTTCTTTTCTTCACTTCTCTTCTCTTCTTTTCTTTTCTTTCCTATGGCTGCTCCTCACCTTCTTCACACAGGAGGCGGAGCGATGCATGCTGGGAGGGGAGGGGAGGGGGAAAGAACTTTATTCACACTGTCTGTCACTGACAGACAGTGTGATAATACAGCAGGCGCCGCCGGGTAAAGACCTGTCACCTGATCACTGACGTCAGTGATCAGGTGTGTGATGCGCCGGGCAGCCCGGGCGCACCTGAATTAATACACAGTGACGGCGGACGTTGCACCTCTCTCCCACTTCTCTCCGCTGACTAGATTTTTAAATCTAGTCAGCAGCAGCGGCGCCCTGCAGGTCCCGGCACCCTAGGCAACTGCCTAAGGTTGCCTAATGGGAGCGCCGGGCCTGCCAAGGACAGAAAGCATCTCTAAGGAGTTTGTGTATACAGAGGATGTGAACTTGACCAGTCGGGCAGGATGAGCAGAGGTGAGAATCATGCCCTTTGAGATGCCAGACATATTTCAGGAATAGATAACTCACTTCAAAAGCTCTGTGTCATTCTGGGAATCAATCTGTCCTGATTGAGAGCTAACCTCCAAAGGTGGGGGTGAGAGCTATGTGAGAAAGGTTTAAATCAGCTGTCTTACCTAGTAAAATTGTTCATTTCTAAAGAGGAGACCTACAGTATCTAGGTTGAAGTGTACCATCATTCTCAAAGTGTACTCCTCTAATGCCAAATCTTAGACTAGTAAGTTAGGTTTTATTTCCTATTTTATTTCTGAAACGTATTTGTGCAACTTTTTTTGTTTGTCTTGTTATTAACTGTTTTTGCAATTAAGCCTCGGAAACATTTTTGAGATTAAATACATTTAAGCTAGTGTATTCTCTGTGATTCTTTGTGAACTTACGAAGTCAAGTGAGGCTCATGCTACATGTATATGTGATTTAAGTGTGAAATATTAATAAGCGGTTTTGGTGAACGTAAGGACTCCATAGTAAATCCTTTGTGGTGGAAGAAAAGGTGTTTTCATTGGTAAGTGACCAAGGTTACTCCAGTCACAGCCAGCTGTTTCTGATTGCTGTATCTGAGACAGGCTGGGCAATTGTGACACTACCTCTGACAAACTATAGTATTAACAAAGACCTGTTTTCTGCTAGATCACAACAGTGCAGCCTCGCTACACAGTGATGGTAATTTACAAAAGTGCAAATGTACATGCCCGCAGTGAATGTTCCTTTTGCTCCTTTTTATCTGTGAATGCAACTGTTTTTCTGAGAAACCACATGAGTTTGCATGTTAAATGTCAGCGTCTGCCAGGGTGTCAAATTCTGCATGTTCTGATCGCATATCAGTGGTTTCCCATAACTAAATGCATGCTATGCTCAATCGGGCACCTCATTTTACAAACAAAACACAAATATTAAGGCTCAGACTTTGCCCAGTACTGGCTTATGTACTAAGATGGCCATTCCAAAACAGAGTGCCCAGCACCATCGTTCATCATCCTTAACTTCCCATGTACCCATTTTATTGAAGCCTCTGAGGAAATCGTTTTAATACGATGAAACGCGTCAGTCAATTATTCATCTACAGCTGGTTACTTTCTGACTTGCTTTTACTTTTGCAGATTCAGTATTGTACTCTGCTATTTTCAATCTGGATTCCGGTATATATTGGTTGCTCTACACTGCCACTTCGGAAGGCGTTCTCAGCGTGCACGCTGAGCTCATCCTATCTTTATCATATCTTTCTGGACGGAAACTCGTTTATGTGCAGACTCTGAAAACGCCGCTGTGTCATTTGGAGACCGAAGGAAGGAGAGAGTGTGGACACATCCATCTGCCTAAAGGTAACCCCTTGTGCGGAATTTGAGTTATCAGCAGGGATTTGGAGATCAGCGGGAACAGTAAACTAAGGCCTGTCTATCAGGCCTTAGGTAACACGTACCTTTGAACTCCTGTTTATTTCAATTCTATTTCTCTCTAATGAGATTCATATTCTCTGCTTTCATCTTACATACCGAATACGGGAGAAATATACATATGTGATGTGAGAAATGGAGTTTTATTGATTACATGTGGCAATTGATTGGACATCGTCTTTTCTATGAGGAATTATCATTTGTCATAACAGGTTGAATACATATCGATGTACCTGATTAGAATTATCTACAGAAAAGTGGAGCAAAGCAAGTGGATTCATATTTTAACTCAGGTTATACCTGTAGGAATCGGACTTATTAACGTAATCTTTTGAGGATGATACATATCTCTAAATAATACAGGTTTTTGAAAGATACATTGTATATATTTTTTTACATTTATATCTAGTTTTGAACGAGACATTTAACGAGGCAGTGCAGAACTTCTCAGGATTCATCAGTCTGCAGGTGATAGATGGCTATTTGATCAAATAGGATTCATTATCCATGTATATTCTAAGCAAAGGTGGAGATCTATGATACTGAGTTATATATGATTCCAGGATTACATTGGACTATTTAATTTTTTATATGTGGTACCCCATTTTTTCATAGATGCGCTGTTCTGTGGCCCGATTCGATTAGTGTCCTATAGTGGGGATTTACTCCGATTTATTATATTAGAATATTTGTATATTTGTTTTTAGTGTTTCATATTATTGTTATGTATTGATCTTAATAAATTGTATGTGTTATAATTATTTCACAAGCTCCTGATTAGTGATTGATCATTAGATCCAGCGCTGATTTTCTTGTATTTGTTTGACTTCTCATGTACCACCTTGTCACTCAGGGTGTAGGTCTATCACTGTCACCTTCAAAACAGCCAAAATCAATGCCTGAAAATAACACTGAGGGCTAGATTTACTAAGCTGCGGGTTTGAAAAAGTGGGGATGTTGCCTATAGCAACCAATCTGATTCTAGCTGTCATTTTGTAGAAAGTACTAAATAAATGAAAGCTAGAATCTGATTGGTTGCCATAGGCAACATCCCCACTTTTTCAAACCCGCAGCTTAGTAAATCTAGCCCTGAGCCTGCTGAACAACTTATGCAGTCACAGAATCCCGAGGAGAGTCTAAGGAGGGTATCCATGAGTGCTACATGTGAGTCTAAGGTTTCAGATTCTGACAAATGTGCAAGAGGATGAGGGGGATAATTGTGGATATTAAAATGAATGTGTTGTACATGGATGAGATAATGAGGAGGAGGAGGAGGACGATTATGTTGATCTAAGGCAGCCACCAGTGTTACCACCAGCTCATGCCCATGATAAATTCACTATCATGCCATGGCATAAGACAAAATAAGCACCTCTTCTGTTTGAAAATATTTTTGTCCACACCCAGACAGTATTTGTCAAGGCATTTGTAGCCTTTGTCAGGCCAAAATAAGTAGATAAATGGATGTTAATCATCTAGACACCTCCTCCCTGTTACGTCACTTAGCGCTAGTTCATTCAAGTCATGTTTCCAAATCTGGCAAATTGTACATAGTAGCAAGCATACCAGCATCAGCTACCAGCCAAATGGCTAGACAGTTGCAATCTCACCAGTTTCCCCACCTTAATCATCAACCTTCTAATTATTAGTAATTAGTCCAGCAACCAATTATCATATTCCAAATAACACCCTTAATGCAATCCATGATTTCCAAGATACATCCTTGTATGCTACTGCTGCAGCTGCTGGGGGTGGTTCATCTATACAGAAGGGGAGCAAGACAACTAAGCATATTTTTACACAACTGCCTGTGAAGCAAGCATTTACAAGAGGAAACAAGTATGACAGTCAGCATCCTGTTGCACAGCAGATCACTAAAGCCATGACAATTATGTTAGCATTGGATGTGAGTCCAATTTCCACCATCAATGCATTAGGGTTTAGACAATTATTTGAGGTCATGTATCCACGCTATCAAATTCCATCTCGATACCATTTCTCCAAAATATCAATTCCTCAGCTATACTAGGAGTCCTTCGAAAATATCACTGTACTGACAGTACACATAACTACAGATATATGGACAAGCGGTCATGGTCAAAACAAAGATAATCTGACTGTGACAGCCCACTGGGTAGTTGTATCACCGGGACAGCAGCAGCACCACCACCAGTAGCTTCACCATTATCCTCCTCATCCTTTCTGCATAGTAGTGCTCAATGCCAGGTCATTCACAGCCAAGCTACTTTTTGTATTGTTGGTTTCACAAAGAAACATACTGGTGTCAATCTGTTGGAACACTTAGGAATGTCATAGTAAAATGGCTCACCCTGATAAAATTGTCCCCATGTTTCCTCTTTGCCGATAACAGAGCCAGAATTGTGTGTGCATTATGACTTGGTTAATTTCAACACGTACCATGCTTTGCACACACAATAAACTTGGTGGTGCAGAAATTCTTAAAAAATGAGAGGTCAGTGCAGGAGATGCTGTTTATGGCCTGTAAAATGTCTGAGCATTTTAGACATTCAGCGACCCATGTAGAACTTTGAAGCGGGTGCAAAAAAATGTCATCTGCCATGCCACCAACTGAAGCAAGAAATAGTAACAAGGTGGAATTCCAGACTTTATGTGATTCAGTGACTAGAGGAACAGCAACAAGCTTTCAATACCAGCACATAAAACAATGAGATAGGAGAGGGGGGACATGTTACCTCACTCCAGCACATTGGAGAATCCTCACTGTTTTATTCAAGCTACTGAAACCCTCTGAAACTGTAACAAATGAAGTGAGTTCAGACACTCCTAGCCTCAGTCAAGTCATGCCCCTAATACACTACTGGAAAAGTGGCTGAAAATGCAGAAGAAGGAGATAAAACTTGTGATTCAGTAAAGTATGTTGACCTTGTGGATCAAGTTTTTTATTCACTTTGCCAGGACCAAACGGTTGACAACATCTTGAAATTGGATAACTACATTTTGGCAACCATACTTGATCGTAGGTTCAAGTCATATGTAATGTATTTCTTTCCAAATGACACAAATTTTCACAGATGTAAACAGCTCGCTGTGAGCAAGTTGTCGGCTTAATTGGCACGTAACATGTTCCCTGCTTCAGCTTCTCCTCCAATTGCTACACCCAGAAAACAAATTCTCTGTTCTGATAATCACATTGATGATGAGTCAACAACACAGCAGTAAACCAAAGTGAAAGGTTATGACATCTGGTCAGGTCTAAAAGAAATGTCCAAATGTATTGACACCTCTAGTGAGTCTCAATGTAGAATGGTGGAGGATTACTTTAATGATAAAGTAGAATTTAGCATATCAGACAGTCCCTTTAAATTCTTGGAGGGCAAAAAGGAAATTTGAAGACCCTTGTAACAACTATTTATGATGTACTTAAGCTGCCCACCCTCCAGTGTAAACTCGGACAGAGTGCTTAGCGGAATTGGGAACATTGTGAGTGATAATAGGAGGATCAAAATAAAAAAAACTTTACCTGGCACTAATAGATAAACACCCAATGAAGCCTCCAAACGCTGCTGTACCGGGGATAGTGTCTCTCTCCCCTATATAGGAAGCCACAAGAAAAAGATATACAGTGCAGAAATGAGGATGCATACGGTGTGTATTGATTTCAATAAGGATCGAATGATATATCCAAGAAAACTAGAAATATAGGTGTTTATTGTCAGTCTCTAATAAAATACATACACATAATTAAAACATATGTTGCACCCCTTTCCCTAGCACACCGAAAAGGGGTGGTGAAATGTTCTCTCTAGCTTCAGTGAGTCTTCTGCACAGTATGGTGGGATGCGGACTGTGACCGAATCCACCAGGGGTAGACTCGGGAAGCCCCTTGTACCCGACCACACTAACCCTCTAAATAATAATGTACCGCACACTGTGTTTGCAAACAATCAACTGGGTGTTTATTTTGGGGAAAATAAATGGGAGAGGTGGATTTAAATATGGGGAAATTGTAAACAGGATAAATGGGACCATGGGTAAGATATTAATCAAAGGCAACAGTAAAGTAATAACTAAACGACAAGATGTCCGCCACACATACATTCACTGGCACCCCAAACTCTCCCACAACGCACCCACACACAATGTGAAAATATAAATCAACAATAATTACAATCCTGCCAATATTAAATAGTTTGTAAGGTTAACTAATTAATGTTGGTGCACTTGTTGAAACGTTGGCAACTTTCATTATATCTCTGACGGGTAACACAGTCTCTGATATATGTGCAGCATTAATAATGTCTGTGTTTGGTGTGTTTTTGTTACTTATCTCTCTCCGTTGAAGCTGAGGATCTTAGCCACTGTTGGGTCGTGGACTAACTGCAAGCCTGATCTTACTAGCTGTCCCTCTCTGCTCACACACAATTCGCTAATAGCGGGAGTCTCCCTCTCCGCACATAGGCTCACTTTGCTATGTAATCTCCCAAAGGCTGCTTAGGCAACTTGATAGTGATTCTGCAATGATCCAGCTACAAGACCTCTCTGTGCAAATCTACACCCAGCTTCTCTTTGCATAACTTGGGTATCCCTCTGTTTCTTTATACACTTCACTCCTTCTCCTGTTGCTGTGACACACTTCCCACACCCAGCACCTCTTCCTGTCAGCTTTTTTCTTCCTGCCTCTATCTCTTCTCCTCACAAACTCTCTGGTGTGGCTGTCCACTGCTTCACCCTGCATTTCCATAGCAACCTCAGGTCTTGGCTGCTTAGTATAAGCCAGCCTGGTTACACTATCCCTCTCTAACACAAGACAATAGCAACTCAGTGCTGGTGCACCACCTAAAAACAAGGGTGGGTTAATACATCCTGTCTCCCAGAACCAACCACACTCACACACGGGTTGTACACATTGTAGTATGGCCAAGGATATACTAAATGAAGGTGTATTACTCTTGGTACCTCAGCACTTTTACCTAGAGACTCGTAGGTAAGTATCATAGGCGGTCTTCTGGGACAGGTAAAGGCTTCAGGAACCCCCTCATCTTCCACTGGTGATTCTGACTGGACTCTCTCTGGCATGACCTAAGCTTCCACATGGCCTGGATCTTCCACAGGCTGAAACTCCTCCACCACAGTTTCAGGAATGGATTGTTCCTCTTGAACTGCTGGAACTTTCCTCCTGGTGCCTCTAGGATCTCCTCTTCGGAATTGACTTGATTCCAACGGGGGAAGAACATCCACATCAAACCCCCACTCTTCGTCAGACTCAGAGGATGATGGTTCCAGACTTCTCAAAGTCCTCTCGGACTGTGCATTGAGGCGTTGACTTTGCAAACTTCCACTGTCCCTCCATGTTGTCCTACTTCTCCCAGACTCTGGACTCTGAAACCAAGTCTCTTGGCATAGAGGCAGTAAATGCAGATGATGATGATAGTTTTTTATTGGCCCGGATCCCCCTTCTGGCCTCAATTGATAAGAAGGAATTCCATCCAACTTTTTCACTACCACATGTGGGTCATCTCTCCACCTGTTGGCCAATTTACGTTTTCCCGGGTATGCCTAAGTGGTGGATGAGTACTCTGTCACCTGGCTGAAGAATGTGCCGGTCATAATGGGCCTTGTTCCTCTCCACCAACTTCCTGGCTGACTGCTCAGCAAGTCTATATGCCTCCTTTAACTCCTCCTTCAGTCTGGTTATGTATTGTAACCTTGAAGGCCCAGGAGTATCTTCTGGTGAGACCCAGAAGCAGATATCTCTGGGTAATCTTGCCTCTCTCCCAAATATCAGAGCATAAGGGGAAAACCCTGTGGTCTCATTTCTCATGCAATTGTATGCATGCACCAACTGAGATATGTGCCTGCTCCATTGTGCCTTTTTACTAGAGTTCAAGGTGCCCAACATATAGAGGAGGGTACAGTTAAATCTCTCTGGCTGTGGATCCCCCTAAGGATGGAAAGGGGTCGTCCTTGCCTTCTTGATTCTGCAGATCTAACACAACTCCTTGATCAAACAGCTCACAAAGTCTCAACCTTGGTCAGAGTGGATGCATGCTGGTAGTCTATAGTGCACAAAGAACTTCTCCCATAGTACCTTGGCAACTGTACCAGCCCTCTGGTCTTTGGTGGTGTAGGCTTGGGCATAGCGAGTGTAATGGCTAGTCACCACCAACACGTTGCTAATGTTCCCTTCATCTGGCTCGATGGAGAGGAAATCAAGGCAAACTAGCTCAGAGTGGCCCACTACTAGCGATATTCACAAGGGGAGCAGATCTGGTGGGTAGAGTCTTTCTCCATATACACCTGACACAGGTCTTGCAGTATCTTTTTCAATGCCTGCCTCCATCCTCAGCCAGTAGAACCTGTCTCCAATAAGCCCAACAGTGTATTCCACTCCTAGATGACCATGTTCATCGTGCAGAGCCTTAAGTGCGATAGCCCAATGCATTTTTGGCACAACCAACTGCACTTGAGTCCTTCCATTCTTCCCTTGGGACTCTCAATACAGTAGTCCTTCCTCACTCTTCAATACACTACTCAGTAACTTCTGTTTGTACTTCACGGCCCACAGCACCAGTCCAATGGCTGGATCCTGCTGTTGATCTTCCTTCAGCTGGGCAAAACTTAGCTGTTGGAGGTCTCCAGGTTGGTCAACCAACAATACGATGGCGGTAAGGCCTTCTCAGTGACTCCTAGAGAACTGATGCTCTCCCTCTCAGGAGGGATGGTCACTTGCCCTTCATGGCACATCCCTCTCCCCTCAGGAGCAGGGACTTAAACCCAACCTTCCTCCTTTCCTCCACACGGTCTACCTGGCATTCTTGACAGAGCATCCGCAGCAACATTAGTGTGCCCAGGCCGGTATTTGATACTAAAATTGTAGACTGCTAATGCTGCCAGCCAGCGATGTCAAGTGGCATCAAGCTTTGTCGTAACACGTAGGTCAAAGGATTGTTATCTGTCTAGACCTCAAAAGTTGCACCATAGGGGTAGTCATGCAGCTTATCCACTACAGCCCACTTGAGCGCCAGAAATTCTAATTTGTGGACTGGATAGTTCTTCTCGCTGGGGGACAAACTTCAGCTAACATAAGACACCGGACAAAGCTTCCCATCATGCTCCTGGTACAATACTCCCCCGAGTCCTTCGAATGAAGCATCAACGTGGAGTACATACAGTAGGGTGGGGTCAGCATAGGCCAGTACTGGAGCCTCTGTCAGGTACCTCTTCAACTTCTTGAAAGCCTCCTCACAGGCCAACATCCACCTCTCTCCAAATTCTTCATTCACCTTATGAAAAGACGACTCTCTCTTCTTTGGGAGAGCTACTCCTCTCGGTGGTGGGTAACCTTGCGTAAAGTCAGTCAAAGGCTTAGTGAATTTAGAGTATCCCGGACCAAACCTCCGATAATAACCACAGAAACCTAGGAAAGACCAGAGCTCCCCTAACTTTGTGGGTCGAGGCCACTCTAGCACATCTTCCACCTTAGCTGGATCTGTGACCACTTCCTCACTGCTGACCACATACCCCACATATTTTACAGTGGTCTGGCATAGGCAACATTTTTCCACGGAGAGCTTTAGACCATGTTTCACTAGCTGATCCAGGACCTTGAACAACCTCTCGTTATGCTCTTGAAGGGTCCGTCCAAAGACTATAAGGGCATCCAGGTAGACTATGACCTCTCTGAAGTTCTTGTCTCCTACTACCCGGTCCATACACCTCTGGAACATGGCTGGGGCCCCGGAGATTCCCTGTGGAATCCTCTTGAACTGATAGAAAAACAGTGGGCAAATGAATGCAGTTTTCTCTGCATCCTTATGGTGCATGGGTATCTGGAAATACCCACTCCTGAGGTCCAACACAGAGAACCATCTGCTTCCTGATAGGCAGTCCAAGGCCACATCAATCCTCGGCACCGTATACTGATCAGGGATTGTTCTCTTATTCATTGTTAGTCCACACTCATGCGGATGTCCTCATTCTTCTTCTGAGCCACCACTATTGGAGAAGCATAGGGGCTTTCAGACTCCATGATAACCTCTGTCTAAAGCAGCTTCCGCAAGTGATCTCTCACATCTTCCAGGTCCGCTGGAGCCAAACTACTGGACCTTTATCTGAATGGTCTCTCATCATTGAAGTTGATCCGTTCCTCCACCCCTCAGGCTAAGCCTACATGCTAATCTCCTTGAGAGAAAGCTGGGGCCCTCTTCATCATTTCTCTGATCGCTTGTATCTTGTCTGATAAGGATGCATGAGGCCCGAGACTCAAAATTCTCGGGCCTCAGGCCTTTTCTCAACTATCTTTCCTGTTTCTCCACCTTTTGATAGCCAGCCAAACACACTGGATAGATGATGAGACTCTGTGGATAGTTTTCGCCTCTGGCTTCATGGCACCATTGCGATAGTTGCTGAAGATGTTTGCATTCATGCCTATGATGATCAACACCTCTCTGACATCTCCTTCAACTTAAGGGAACAGCAAAGCCATCACATGCAGTGGGCAATCAACTCCTGAAACTCCCTGAGGAAACTTCAAAGTCACAGTGATGTACCCTAGATAGGGATAACGCTGCTCGCTCAGACTCAAGATGGTCAATCCAGTCAAGGGATACGGTGGCACTTTTGGCAGGTATCGCCTATACCACCCCTCAAAAATTATGGACACCTGCGACCCACTATCTAGCAAAGCTGAGCATTGGTAGCCATTTATAGACAATGGCACATTTGGAGCAGGCCCCATCAGTCCTTCTGGAATGGTCTTCCACCACTCTTGCTTGGGTCCCCCACCATCTTAGCTCGTATCTTTCTTAGAGGGCCAGCGGGGGGTTTGCTGGTCCTCCCCTCCCGTTTCCCGACGGTTTACTGCCTTGGGTTGGTAGAGTGGGAGATCTTCTTCTGTTTCACCGATTTGCACACTGTCGGGCAATGTATCCACAAACATAACATCCTTGCATCCCCTTCTTTACTTCTCCTATTCTCCTCATGACTTGTAAGGATCCTTTTACTATTAGACTCTTGAGAACCACCAGGGGTATTTTGGGCTTGTGTTGCCAAAAGTTGGGCAAATTGTTCCCCCTGTAGTTTGAGCATCTCTAATAACTCACTCTTGCTGCATTCTGTATCAAGCTGTGTGACAACAGTCACTACCCTTCATCATCATCATCACCATTTATTTATATAGCGCCACTAATTCCACAGCGCAGTACAGAGAACTCACTCACATCAGTCTCTGCCCCATTGGGGCTTACAGTCTAGATTCCCTAACACACACACACACACACACACACACACACACACACACACACACACACACACACACAGACACACAGACTAGGGTCAATTTTGTTAGCAGCCAATTAACCTACCAGTATTTTTTGGGAGTGTGGGAAGAAACCGGAGCACCTGGAGGAAACCCACGCAAACATGGGGAGGACATATAAACTCCTCACAGATAAGGCCATGGTTGGGAATTGAACTCATGACCCCAGTTCTGTAAGGCAGAAGTGCTAACCACTTAGCCACTGTGCTGCCCCTTCCCTTTTCACAGGCTGCTCTCTAGTGGCCGCTATAATTTCTCCTCTCCGGATATCTTTCACCAACTCTTGAGAGACGGGGGATTTTTTCCAATGTCAGTGTATCTGTACTTCTGAGCCACGGGGTCTTCGGTAGTGGCCCCTGGAAGCATTTTCTGCAGTCTGCTCAAGTTCACGTCCTCCTGAGACATCCCTCCTTTTTCCACAAACCTGTGGATCAACTTATCTAAGCGAAATATGTACATAGACAATTTTTCCCCCAGCTTCTGGTAGGTGTACTTCAACTGATACTTCAGCTCATCAGCATCCTCAGGTGTTCCATACACATCATCGAGTGCATCTATATAATCTTGGGCGGTCGCATGGAGGTCATTCCTCTTCAACAATGCCTGCACAAGATCCGCTGCAGGACCACACAGGCTCTCAGCTATTCTCTGCCGTTTCACAGACTCTGAACAACTCCAATCTCTCAGAGCAGTTTCCCTCCAAGAGTCATAGGCCTCTTCTTCTGTTGGTACTGGCTTGGTTCCAGAGAAGGGCCACAGCCTTCGGTATCCCCCTTCATGATGCGCTCGACTGACCTGTTCTGATAGTTGTCCTATAGTGGATATGAGCAGTTCGCCTTGCCGGACAGTGATAGTACTCGCGGCTGAGTCGGTATTGTCTCCATGCCCTGGGTCAGGGGAGGAGGGTGGTCAGCTGTCTAAACTGATGGCCTCTATGCTCGCCCCCTGAAGCATGTCGATGATTGGCGTGGGCCTCTGAGGCCAAATGATGAGCCACATATCATCACTGTCTTCCTGTGCTATCAACTTCCCAGGCACCAGCTCTCTGGTAAGCATAGTGGCTGCTTCCACCAAGATGCAGTCTCCATCTGCTTCAAGCATCTCAATCACCTTCGGTCACAACACCTCAGGCACACGGTGCAGCGCGTGGAGTATGCTTCCAACCGATACATCTGTCACATATCCAAAAAGACACAGACTACGCTTGGGGACTGTCCCTCTGGTCTGACACCAGGTGAACACTTCTTCTCCAGTAATTCCTGCTACTGTCACTATGTCGCTTTTAGTCTGATACTCAATATCTCAGCAATGCCTCCAATGTAGCACCCCTTTCCCTAGCACACCAAAAGAGGTGGTGAAATGTTCTCTCTAGCTTCAGTGCCTCCAGTCTTCTGCACCGTATGGTGGGATGCGGACTGTGACTGAATCCACCAGGGGTTGACTCAGGAAGTCCCTTGTGCCCAACCACACTAACCTTCTAAATAATAATTGAAAAAGTCCACAAGCAGTGTACAAAGTGCGCCATCCGCTACACACATGCTATACCAACTTCCGACCTGTCAAGCACACTTGATATTCCAACGGGACTGTTTGTCTTAAACTTCAAGTCAAAAAACACCTAAGAGGAGTAATTACATTATGCAGAACTAATTTTCAACCTCTTGTTGTTATCATCAGGACATCTGAAAGGTGCGCACTTCACTCTGTGCATCGGAAAATTTCTTTGATTTCAGTGACAGTGGAGAGGGCGGAGCTCAGCGCGATGCACATCGTGTGGAGACTGTAAGTGCAATAAATTTGCTAAACTCCTTTCCAGCTGAATTTTTGTCAGTATACTTCTCCAATCTGAATATACTATATTGGGCGATATATTTATATGAGACTTTGACTTGGTTTGATATTGAAAAGACAACAATACCGTGGATTATTAATACCTCTGGACTAAAGGAGTCCTGTTATACTTATCACATATATAGGGGCATATTTAACAAGGACCACAAAACATGAAAAATAGTTTTCAATTCTTATCGCATTGATAAGGATTGAACTATTTCTCATATTCATCAAAAACCTACTTAGGAACAGCAGTTCCGAAAAACTGCTGTACTTGTGAAGTGCAATACTTCCTTACCACTGCCTCTTCACTTCCGACGAATTCTGCAATACACTGGGGTCCCCTTCTCACTCCAGTGCACATGCGCCGACTGAAAAACTTGAGCATGTGCACAAACATCCCTGCAATTCACTGAATTGCAGAGAGAGCAGTGTGTGATGCAGCGTTGATAGATTAGGAAAATACTTAAATATGCGTCCATTCCCCGAAAACAGCTGTTTTTAGTGGAATTGACATGTAAATTAACTATAATAAAAAGGCCCCTTAGAGAGATGCTTTAAGCTTGCAGTATTGAATTTGTGCAATATATATTTATCAATATTATATGGAAGATATTTAGATTCTTATGCTATTGGCTTATTTATTTATTCTATTATATGTGGGGGATTGTTTTTTGTATTATGCTTTAATTTTGTGTATGTATCTTTATTAGAGACTGATAATAAACACCTATATTTGTAGTTTCCTTGATTTAACAATCGATCCATATTCAAATCAATACACACCGTGCGCATCCTCCTTTCTGCACTGTATATCTTTTTTCTTGTGATCATAGGAGGAAACTACTTCCCAAAAATGGAGCAAAACTGGTGTTCATCAAAATGAACTACAAATTTTATGAGGAATATCGTTCTTGCTGCTAATTGCCAACAGAATGTGTAAATTCCAGTGGGGATGAATTAATGATGATAATCATGACATCAAGGATAAGGATGATGATTAGGATGATGACATTGTTAACAAAGAGGAAGATGACCCCTGTTAGCCAAATGTCCATTAATTATTTGCTAAGATAAAATAAAATTGCCATCTATTCTGTTCAGTTCATGAACCAACAACCACAATGTTCTCTTTTGTGGGGATCCAAACAAATCAAGTACTACAGCCACAAAATAGGGACAGGGATAGGGTTAAGGACAGTACGTTCTCCATTTGATTTGTCAACCTAATAAATACTGTCTACATTTTATTTGTCGACCTAATAATACTGTTAATGTCAATATATTGTCAACTTTACAACCCTGTCTATTAGGGTGCCCACCAATCATATTATGTCAATCCTGTAACTGTTGAACACCGATATGTATCACACCCAGGTGGGTGGCTCCAAGGACCATGCCATCTTGCACCATTTAACATTGTGTCCTTATTCTCTCATCATCTGTTAAATAATGTGTACAGATGCTGATGCTGTCCGTCTAATAAGCTCTGATTCTGCCGCTGCTGTCCCTCTCCAATGTATTTGCTGCTGATCCTCTCCAATGTATTTGCTGCTGTCCCTCTCTAACATATTGGTGCTCACCCTCTCCAATGTATTGCTGCTGTCCATCTCAAATGTGTCACACATGCTGCCTAACGGTTACCTGCTTGGTGTATCTTATTTTTTCAAATGAAAATGTAATTGATGTAGATATCTTTGATGAGTATGATGATAAGGGTGATGATAACATTATGACTTGTCACCACTGAAGTTAATGACTACTGTTATCCAAAGCTGTATCTAGTGCAAAATGATATTTCAATTTGCATAGCAAGACTATTGAAACAAGATAAATAGGTTTTTGCCCACTTATCCACCTCTATATAAAGCCATTTATGTTTTATTTAGATAGATGCCTGCTCACTTATACACTATACGGAATGGGTGAAGCTAATACAGCATGATTTTCTCAATCATCATCATCATCATCATTTATTTATTTATATAGCGCCAACATGTTCCGTAGCGCTTTACAATTAGGGACAAACCTAGTAAACTAATAAACAAGCTGGGTAAAACAGACAAAGAGGTGAGAAGGCCCTGCTCGCAAGCTTACAATCTCAATGCCAACTTATAATGCTTTCTCACAAAAACAAAATGTCATCTGGTGCTGAAACAGTATTTCCAGCTGTATAAGGATAGGTGCTAATCCCAATATAGAAAAATTGCTATAGAAAAAGACATAAAGTGCTGAAATGAGACTTCATAAAATGTATATCAAATGATACCTATAGTATCTATTTGATAAATGATACATAAATATGCAAGGCAATTCTATAACACTTCAATCATAATAACATTAGAACATTTTGATCAAGATATATATATATATATATATATATATATATATATAAAGTCACAAAAGAAAAGGCAAATAGTACCTCACGAATTCAATTTTCTATAACGATACTGCATTTATGGCACTGTAAATCCATGAGGAGGGCACGATCCACACGTCAAAAAAAAGGGGAAAAATATCCAAACGTTCCCAATAATATAACTTTGTTACTAGGTTGTAGAAATACCAACGTCAATCAGCAGAATAAAAGAAATGATGATGGTCGGAGATCCGAGTCTTAATGAGAACCTTTATAGATATAGGGAACTTAGCAGAATAGTGTCACACTTAGAGTTTCCCTGGTTGATTGGCAATGCAGTATCGTTATAGGAAATTCAATTTGTGAGGCACTCATTGCCTTTTCTTTTGTGACTTTATATATATATATACATATATATATATATACAAGGCCATCAACAAAGCTGCACCAACATACATCTCCTCTCTTGTCTCAAAATATCTCCCAACTCGGCAACTCCGTTCTGCAAAAGATCTGCGTCTCTCATCCACCCTCATTACATCCTCCCATTCCCGGTTACAGGACTTCTTTCGGGCTGCACCCACTCTATGGAACTCTCTCCCTCGCACAATAAGACTCTCCTCTGTTCTACAAACTTTCAAGCGTTCTCTGAAAACCTACCTATTCAGACAAGCTTATAATATTCCTCAACCACCATCTTAACCTCACTACCTTTAGCCTGTTACACAATTTCACACAAGACAACTACCCCCGGACCAACATTGTTGTGTGACAGGATCATTTAGCTTATGAGTCACCCTACCTTTGCAGTCTGGCTGGGCCAAGATGCAAAATGTATACTTAACCTCATGTGTCAATCTCCCATTGTCCCATAGATTGTAAGCTTGCGAGCAGGGCCTTCTCACCTCTTTGTCTGTTTTACCCAGTTTGTTTATTAGTTTATTACGTTTGTCCCCAATTGTAAAGCGCTACGGAATATGTTGGCGCTATATAAATAAATGATGATGATGATGATGATGATGATATATCTTGGTCAAAATGTTCCAATGTTTTTATGACTAAAGTGTTATAGAATTGGCTTGGATATTTATGTACCATTTATCAAATAGATACTATATGTATCGTTTGATACACATTTTATGAAGTCTCATTTTAGCACTGTATGTCTTTTTCTATAGCAATATAGTGCTTTCTGACACTTTTCTCTAACGTGTTCCATCTGTATTTATGCAGCATAGTAACCTAATTTGATTAGTGTTTGCTAACCTTATAGTTTCCTAAAACTATCCTATTTAGAGTAGAGAGAATTAAAACATTTAACAAAAAACATGTCTTGGTTAATAAACCTGTAAGTCCCCCAAATCCTCTACAATGACATTGTTCCTCATGTCTGTATATGAAATATGAGCACCATGATCTGTGGCAGCTGTTAGACTTGCCTTGTGGCAGCTGCTAGTTGTACAGTGGTAAAACCTCCAGCCACATGGGGACATTGGGATGAGCTACACACAAATATCTCAAGAACAAGCAGGAATAAAGACTGCTTAACACCATCTGTTGAATGGGACAAGCACGGAAACCACCCAGGATTTTTCCACTCCTTACTACATTCCTTTCATATATGTATAATCTGTTACGTATTGATTTTGTTAACCTAGTTATTGCACAACAACCGGGGACAAGCATACTATAAACAGGCCACAAAAAATCAGCCACAAGCAAATATTTTTTTAAGCACATGGAAAACATTGATGAATGTAGTTATATAGAAACGGGGTGGAACAGGTGAGCAGAAATGGTGGATTGGGGAACAGTATAAGAACTGCAGATGCACAGGGTAGATCTGGTTTTGTGTTATTACTGTTTTGTATAAGATGTGATGGAAAATATATCAATATCTGTTTGAGAAGGAGGAACTACAACATGACTTTGTCCTGCAGATCTAATGAGGGTAAAACAGAAATAAATCGGAAACTATCAGGTTGTGTACAGTGTCAATTCATAAGCTGAAATGTTATGTTCATGTCAAAAGAAAATGGGCCTGATTCATTAAGGAAAGTAAAGCAAAAAAAAAATCAGTATCTTTGAACCTTGGCAAAACCATGTTGTATTGGAGGGGGGAGGTAAATTTAAAATGTGAGGACAGATTTATAATCGGAATAGGGGATGTCCTAGATCAACTATTAATGTCAGTGTAAAAATAAAGCAACCAAGTATTTGCATCCTACATGAAAAAAACAGCCAGTATTTAACTTATGTGCAAAATAACAAACTCATTTGCACCCCTTCCATTGCAACATGTTTTTGCCAAGGTTCAAAGTTACTCATGTTTTTGCTTTACTTTCCTTAATGAATCAGGCCTAATATGTTTGCATCCATGCATTCAGCTGTTTTTATATGTCACAAACCTTGTTAGATATACAAGCTAATACAATACAACAAATCTAGTTTGCAGGTTCTCAGACCGTCCAGCTGTTTAAAAAAAAGTTCTATGGTGTAATTGTCAGGAACTAATTAGCGCAGCACACGCCGGTATGGTAATTTGCATGCTGCAAAAATTGTACATTGGTATGTACAATCCAAAATCAAGGTTTAATCAGAGCAAAACAGGTAAATGAACATGTCGTTTGGGCATTTTCAGGCACTGAACATGGCAAAAGTAATAAAGTGTGCAAAAGCAATGCCAACGTTTTATGGTAGCTTGCTATTACATGTCGGGTATAGTTGATGCATATTAATGTAAGTTTTATATATAAAATAAAATTACCTCACATGCATTTTTCTGAAAAATGCATACTTATTGAAGCAGAGAAGTGAATACATGATAAGGTAAAAGAAGGGATCATGTAACATTTAATTTACTTAGTCTCATGTGCCAGCATATAGAATATATTATCAAATAGCCAATGGCGCACATAGATGCCCACATAACTATATATGCCCTGAGACTATATGGACATAGTGAGATGTGGGGACAGGAGACTCTGCATGGTCAATTTACCTGACAATCTCCAAATAAAAAAAGGAACTGTGATTATGGAGGTCACAGAATAAAACTCTCTGATCAAGATAAGTGTGACACATGGCGGGGAACGGGGACACCTATGTTGAGACCATGGAAGTTGGCAGGTATGCAATGTGTCATTTTCAGAATATCTTATATCAAAATACTTAAGTGATTAAATCTGACTCGGTTGTTCTTCTGTGTTGTTAATATTGATTTAATGTTTTGTATCTGCAATAATTTGTATATTATTTGTATAACATGTTGATATAATTTTTGTACTGTTCTGTATTGTTTTGATGCTGTATTATATAGTTTACATGCCATTTTTTGTGCTAGTGTTTGTTGTGCTGGTATCCTCTCATTGCTTTTTTACATACTGTTGTTCTATTTTATTGGTACTATCGTTACTGTGCTATGGCATTGTTGAAATTAGTTGTATGCAATGTTTTAGTGCCATTTGTGAAGTTTTTATCTGTTGTTTAATTATAATGTGTAGATTAAATAGATACATATGTGTAACTTAGAAAAATCAGGGCAACTTAAAGCAGATTTTCCATCCTTATGCAGCTTCATTTTTAATAAAATTATCAGATTTTGTTCATGACAATGTGATGCCATCAGATTAATTGCAATTATCTATCTATTTCTATTTACCTTAAAGAACTCATTTTCACCCATCCTGAATAAAAAAAAAGGTTGGAGGGCAATCACTGATACATCTATTCTGGCACTTGTACCTTTCTTTTCCCCCATAGTTATGCCTTTTGTTGGCATCAGAGAGTAGGAAGAAATTAAAAGTTGAGGGAGTTGTTTCAGTGCAGGTGGCATCTGATTGGACAGGTGTCATGGCCATTCAATAAGGTATCACCCGCTCTTCTCTCCAATAACAGATTTTCTTTCTTCTCTCTCCATGATACTAATTGCAATATTAAAGTAAATGCAATAAAAGTAGCCATGATGTCTCCTTACTAACATTTATTTTTAATATATAAATGAGGCTCTGATGGGCAGCATTTTAAGATAAAAATAATTAATTTATGTCATAGGCCAAAAATGCACAAAATACTGGTGTGTGCTCCTATGCATATGTATAGTGCATAAATTAGTGTAATAACAAAAGTAATGTGCAGTGTAGTTGAATTTCTTCCAGTTCATAAATGATCCCATAATTTTCCAATGACAAAAAGAGGAAGAGCAAATGTTCTAGGTGAGGTCAAGGTGAGTTTACATACATCTCCAATATGATTGTGAAGATAGGTTGTCATACTCCATTGTGTTAACTACCCTTCAAGGGGCGAATGTACAAAAACGGCATACATTAAATCTCAGTAATAGATAAACAGCAACAGCATAACCTCCATACCCCACATCACTCAACCCAAGATGCCCCCACATGCCCCTCAGACCTTTCACATGATACTTAAACCCCCTACTTGCTCCAATATACCCCCACGTGTCCTCAAACCCCTACTTGCCACAAAATAACCCCACATACCACTCAGACCTCTAACTTATCTCTTTACTCAGTCGGGAACCATAAAGGAAGTAGGGAAAGAATGTTATGCAGACTGCATTGTGCTTCTCCCATCACATATATAAAGCAGAGAGTACATCAGGGCAGGGGCATAGACCTGGGGCCAAAGGCAAGGGATCTCTGGGCCACTTATTGCCCATCACTGGGTTAGAATTTATGGATCCCCTGCTGCTACTGATATTGAGCACTAAACTGTATTGGGTTTGTTGTTAAACAATTGTTGGCCATGCCAGCAGGTTCAGGCTGTACATAAAGAGGTCTAATAAGTATTTATGCTTCCAAGCAGGTTTGTTGAAATTTGAAACAAGACTAAAAAGTATGGTTCATCTTACAGATCTTTGCATTCCCCCAATCTCAAAGATACAGGAGACATCGAAACACAGAAGAATATATAACAATTTAGACAAATAGATATTTTCTTGATAGTATTGCACATAAAGATTTTCCTTTCTTTCTCACTTAAATGACCCCAATATTCAAGTGACGGTTCCCTCCCAAACTCATGCTCCTTATAAAACATATAACGGTGATTCCCAAAGGTTTGTGAGGGTAATCAATAAATAAACAAACACATATTTACATAAAGAAATGGGTGGCGCTTGTCTTGAAAACTCCTTTTCATTCAGAAAGATTTGTAAATTGATTCACTGAAAATAAAACTAATGGCACAAAATTAAGAATAGTAGGGCAAAAAGAACAAAAATTCATCATCTCTATTATGTAACATCTTTCCAAAGAGATCAAAGTTCCTAAACAGTGATGTGAAAGACTAGTTATCGAATACAGATAACTTAAAATCACTTTTAACACAAGACAGCTGAGCCCTAGAAAAGCATTCCCTGTGACATCATTGGGGCCTGCATGAACCTATAATAATTTCAGTTATCTAAGTTTTTTGAACTAAAACATTACTCTGTAAAAAAGCACTTTCATTCAACATATAGACACCACCCTGACTATTGTCTGCAATTTACATTTTGCATCAATAGGTGGCAGTGCGGTACTTTTTTTTTTTACTAGCAAAGACTTTGTTTACAACTGTGAGACTTACCTATTTTCTACACTTGGTGGTGCTGTTTGCCAATTCTTAAAAAAAGTTACATCCAGAGAAATGCTTTCTTGCTTCTATTTATATTAGCACAGTATAATTATACTTTGATTTAAATGTTGTAATATAATATATATATACTAGAAGTTGCGTAAATAAAACAATCAGAAATAATGGGGGAAATGGTCATTTAATACTAATAAATAAATTTAGAACTAATGTGTATTCATTAGAGAAATAATGTGCTTTCATCTTTAAATAAATTACAGATTTATTGAATAGCTTATTCTTTTGTTAAAATTGTTTTCTTCTCCAAATAGAGACATTTCTTGCTTTAAACACATAAATGACTCCCAAAATAAACATCCAGATAATAACATTTTAAGAAGACATGATTATATTGAGAGCATTTTGGGCAAAAGAGATGCTTACAAAGTATTTTCTTACCTTTATATTAAACATACAGTGGCTGATTTAGAGGTAGGAGCAGAATTTCTCTGGCTGCAGAATAGGCAGCAGAGCTCCCCATGTTGCACTGCAAGTGGTGCAAACACTGCATGTCCTCGCATGCTGCACACACACACTTGTCTGCTCTGTTTTTACACTGTATTTTAGAGTTGGGCTAGGCTGTTGCCACCTCACTAGCCTAAATCCGGTTGTGCATTGCAGATCTGCCAACTGCAGTACAAAAAAAAAAAATATTGGTGCAAATCATATACCCAGTATCTGGATTTGTTATTTATTCTAAATAAGCGCTACAGTGTGAGAATACTTAAAAAAAATTGATTTTTGTGTCTGAGTGTAGCTGTTTGACCTCACACAATATAATGTTAATTTCTACAACATGCATACATTTGCCTTGTGCTTATGCCCATTCTTTCATTGTGAACTGAGAGCCTCATGCAGATATGACACAAGTCGATTTGAGTAGCGTTAAATCCTAATTTCACTACTGCGCATGCTCACAAAAAAGACTTGTGCTTGGGTTTGTATGAAGAGTCAGTTGCATCTTGCGTATACAACTTCTTGCTCTTCTATAGGTGGATCAGGGGAGGCAGGTGTTGTGCAAGCCTAGGCCAAGTATAGTAAGAATATGTCAGTGTAACTGATATAGACCTGGACACAGACACAGATATGGCTGTCAGGACACTGTTGCGAGTGCTCCACCCATGGTCTCAGTTAATTAATGAATTAATAATGATCTCAATCAGTTGAGATACGTCTGACGACGCATACTACATATGTAGTTTTTAACGCAATTTACGCCTACGATTTAGATACAACTTGTGCCCAACACTACATAAGGTCCTGAATGTATACCTCAACAATGCACCTGATGGAAGCTCATGTCTAAACATTGCTTAGCTGTGTCCCTTGCCCACCCTCTCATCATATTTATTCAGCTTTCCCTTGTACAGTTGTTTTATTCCTCATGTGAGTATAGGATGTATATAAAACAACTCAGTCTGGCTGTCGAATGTGAAGGGTTTTATTCAAACCATTGGTATATTTAGATATAGGAGAGCTGATTACTTTTTGGTGCACACATGAGGACATTGCAACGCATGCACATTTATATAAATTGTTGTAGAGTTTGCCACTGAAATGTCAGCCTTACAATACTTGCATTACAAGTGTACAAGAGGAGATCTAGGAAAGCTCTGCAGTCCTTTGTACATGTAGCACTTTCTTGTTGGCCGTTTTCTCCCCTTTTTGCTTATTTAAATATCAGACTCATACAGTTGCCATTTAGCTTTATGTGTTTGCCTAGCTGTGTCCAGACATGCTCACCACCTCATCATTTATTCATATTGGGTCCCAGCTTCTTGCGCTGTGTAACGTAACTGACCTCAGTATATTTCAATTACAGTCGTCATTCATAGCTACAAAGTGTTTTCGCTTACAAAGGGTGGCATTAGGAACACCCCAGAGGTAGCAAATCATTATATAGATGTTTGTGCAGTTTCTTGAGGCCCAGGGCTCTTAAGTGTGTTCAGCATCCAGACATCCAGTGGGCTATGCCAAGAGAAAATATGAGTTTGGGTGAAGTAGCTCTGTATATTTCAAATAACTTATTTATTCAAAAATACTTGTGATGCTTGCTATTTACATCAACATGGTTGCCGGTGGTAATCGTTTTAGATTACCACAATTTCGACATAGAGGACACCTACAAATAAAATCTGATTTTATCAAAGACCAATTTCAATATAAATAGACTTACCTAAAACCGACGCTGCAGGTCTCTGATTGGACCACCATGGTGACAGCAACTTATTCCAATTGGACAGCTCTTTGGCAGTACAGTTTGACGTCATCGCGATCTCTAGGAGTGTTAATTTAAAGCGGCAATGTTGTTGCACTAATGGACTGGTTTATGGTCCAATAAAAAAGGGTTTTGAGTAGATATTAAACAATTATGACTTTTAGTCTACTGTATCAAACTATTTTTTGTTATACTTTGTACTTTTATATTGTATTGTTG
The DNA here is from genome assembly GCF_038048845.1 of Mixophyes fleayi. Lineage (NCBI taxonomy): Eukaryota > Metazoa > Chordata > Amphibia > Anura > Limnodynastidae > Mixophyes > Mixophyes fleayi. Next base: position 176,704,014 of record NC_134402.1, read on the forward strand.
TCTTCTTAGCAGGTCAGGTGACATATGAAGACATTTCAGCACTTTATTCATGTTTTGTTGGCATAAGTAAGGATTTTTAAAAAAAAAAAAAAATGGGATTCCACGAAATGTCTGTTTTGCTACAGAGCTAAAAGCTAACTTTTATTTTTTATATGACATTACATCAAGTTTCTCTCAGTAGGGGCATCATATGGCGTTTAAAGCTATTTCCTCTTAAAATGCAGACATAACTTGCATCTGGGGAAAAAATGGGTAGGTTGAGCCAGAAGCATCTCAGCTGATCGTCATCGTTACCTTACACCCAGTGGTCTAGTTCCCACAAGTTTTCCATCTCCTGTGTACATAAGTCACATTTGCTCCTACACGCCCATAATGTATGTTGACTGCAGTTATACGTCCCCCTCCTTCCCCTGTTCCACATATTCAATCACAAGGGGCTGGGAAATGCAAGATGTGACTCAGGGACTGATTTTAAGTTAGGAGCAAAGAAAAGGAACAAATTTGCACCTGGGAAAAACCATGTTGCATTAGAGGGGGAGGTAAATTTAAAATGTAGGGACAGATGTATAGTTGGGGTAGAGCATGTCATAGATTTACTTTCATTTCAGTGTAAAAATTAAAATCATCAAGAATCTGTGTGCCACATGAAAAAAGAGCCAGTATTTCCCATGCGTGCAAAAAAATAGGTCAATAAGTGAATTTGTAGCCCTTGTATTGTAACATGGTTTGTCCAGGTGCAAATTTAGTCCTTTTCTTTGCTTTGCTCTTAACTCAAAATCAGGCCCTCATTCTTCATATGGCTGTGACTGTAGCTAGTGCTTTGTGAGTATGTACAGAAGTAAAAAACGTATTATATGCAGCATACAACACTATGCGTCCAACTTCACATGACCCCCTAGGTGGGCAATGTAGACAGGTCTGTTTTTCTTCCTTTAATATTATGCACTCCCTGATAGAACATGATGCCAGAGAGCGGGGCCTGTATATCTAGTACATAATTAATACAGGCAAACAGTTTGAATACCGTAACAGTTATTCAGTTCCCAACCAGTTTACTGCAAAGTGTTATTTCTGAGGCATTTCTAATACTAATTTAAGAAACACGTAGAATACAATGCTGAATCTGAAATAAGGTTATAAAATGAATTATACAAAGTAAGTTTTATGTTTATAATATTCTTCTAAAGATTAATTTACCTTTTTGAGTTGAGGAGCTAATCTAAGTACTAACCAGCAAGCAGTGTAATAACTGAGGCTCCAACCCCACACCAACCCTGCTTTGCTGCATCTCCTTGGATCAGATTTCTATTTTATATCTAACTTCAGATACATATCGCATCTCACACACAGGGCCTCACTTAGAGTGGGACGCAATGTGCGTCTAAGACGTACATGAAAGAGCAGGAGTGGGAGTGTGCCACAGCTTGGTAGGGTATTACAAGTGGCAAGCAATCCCAGTTGTGTCCCACTCTTAATACCTTGCCAAGCTGAAACCAGTTCCCACAGCTAGATAACTACTTGAGCCACCTAACTCCTGCCGCTCTTTTTCTGTCTTTTTTGACGTGTGTTCCGCCTGCGTCTTGATCCGACTAGGGTAGTTTTTGCAGGTAGATGCTCATAGTATCTAAATTATTCATGGTCACGCCTAGATAACTCCGTGTTCCGCCCCTTTCCCTCGTACTGAGACACAAGCTGTTGCAGTGTACACTGGGTCTGAAAAGCAGACGGAACTGCAAATAACTGTTGCTTACTGCGCATGCCCATCAGTGGAAATGTGCAAGATGCGCCTGAAACGGACTTTGCGTCCGACTCTAAATGAGGCCCACAGTGTGTATTTGTTGTCACGGATGTTGGCGTGCATAAAATAACCTGGAATAAACTGTTACTTGTGTTTGTGAAAATAAATACGCATAAACAGAAACAATTAGGATATTGTACTGTATGTTAGAGTGCCTGCAGAAATGTGTACATAGATTTAAAAAAGAATGGAGAAGAAGAGTATAAGGTAACAAGCTTTAAATGCTATACCTAATTAAATAAATGAATCAACCTTCCACACACAAATATTTTATAATGTATGCATCTATATTAATGTTATAATATATGCTACAACTTGTGACATGTCACTCATCACAAATATTAAACAACCAGCTATAACAATATGTAGCTTTATATATGTATACTCTTGTTTATGTGTTTATTTCCTACACTATATTAATGTTACTACCAGTATGACTACTATTATTACTATAACAATAATATATTGTTGTAGTGTAATAATATCATTATATTGAATGTATGCTATAGACAACAAAGTATGCATCTGTACAAATATTCTTAATGTTGAGAATAATATTTTGAGAGCTTTCTGCAGGATTGCAAAATACTACATAAATAATAACTAGTGTTTTAAGACAAGGCAAGCACTTTTTTTTTCTAATTAAGGTCACTCTAATATTATATCCAGGATTGAATACACAGCACAACCCAACTATGACTTATTTCATTTTACTCATGTTTTGATCTGAATAGGAACAAGCAATGTGTATTGGGGACATTGCAATTTCATATCTAAAAACATAGATCTATACACATGTATCTAGCAGGGTCAGCAAAATGGTAACCCCTTTCTGTCTACATGTTCGTCTTAATGTAAATGAAAGAAGACACATAATCATAAGATTTAAAGTCAGAGGATCAGATGTAGCATCACATCTCTTAAATGTGCTAACAAGAGCCTGTAGCTAAACTGTACACAGTAACCCCAAACACCCTTGTCTTTCAACGTGGGTTATCTGTTAATAAGTAGTTGGCATAGCTTAGTTGCTCTACCTAATATATTGAAATAAAGATGTTTTAACAAGCAAGTGGTTTGCGGAAAATAAAGCAATTTATTGTCAAAGCATTCAACATACTCAGATAAACTATACAGTTTAATAAATCTTTTTCCTCGATTGGGGGAGGGAGAAAAATAATAGTTATGCAGTTTGGATTGCACTGGCACAAAATTACACTTTGTTTCGAAAAGAAATACACGTTGATGACAGTCTGACTGGCGTTCATACTGCTGTGTGATACTTTAATGCTCATGCATGTCCTGGATAATTGTGACGTCCTCTGTTATACCCATACTGATTGGTTTGGTGAGTACACGCCATCAGGTAATGCACAAACTACACCCCACCCAAGTATTGTTCGTTATTCCCAAAAAAAAAAGTAACCCTTAAATACATTAATCGTAATTACATCTAAACCATAAGTGCTCCATCATTTAAAGTAGAAAGATATGACAAATGCATCAATATGCTGCAATATATATGACATTTTAAAAAATGTACTCTTGGAAAGTGAAAATGCGTGCATTCAGAGAGAGAAAAACCCACACACGTTATAGTGGAGGATCGAGATGTCCATCATCCTATGTGCCGCTGTGTGTGAGAATTTAGAAGTTCAAGTACCAAAGTTGTCCATTTGTTTAATTATGAGAGGTCATATGCCTGGATAGGTGATGCCGTTCCCTGAAGGATTCGTTGCATATGGGGCATTTTAGTTTCTCCTCTCTCCTCCTCTTCACCAATGGCTCCATGGCAAACTCCTTTTTGTGGTGAGATCTCATGTGATACACCAAATCAGAAGTCATCCTGAAGGAAGCGTTGCATTTGGCACACCAGTTTTGAGCTGGCAGACACAGGGAGGTGAATGAAGGAGGCAGCAGGGTAAGAGTAGAAGGCAGCTGCAGCTGGAGGGGTGCAGCTGAGCTCTTTGGCCAAAAAGTAGTGCCAAAGAGGAAAGGACTTTGCTTTGGCAAGCTTCCAGGTAGTGTGCAATTGCCATTTAGTTCAGAGCTCTGGAGCTTGACTGAGAGAGGATCAGACTGAAATAGCCTGGCTGGCCCAACACTGTCTGCATGGTAATCCAAACTTACCCCGCTGGGTACTAGTTTTTGTCCCATCACCTGCAGAGGTGTTACATGGTTGAAGCTGCTTCTAGTCGGCTGGGAGAAAGCGCTTTTCCTTTCCTGCTCCTGATTTTTCATCTGGGGCACGCTGGTAAAGGCACTGCCTAGGGTTGTGTTATCATCTGCCTGGTTTTCTGACCTGACGTGCAACCTCTTGTCCTCTCTGGGGCTGTTAGCATGGGACGGGGATGTTTCTTTACCCTCAGTATTTGGTTCCCCCTCTTCCACTCCCCTCGATGCCTTTTTCACTTCCACAAAAGCGCTTCTCTTGGCTTCACCTGTCTCAGGACTTGGTGGAGCATATAACTGTCCGCTTTCCTCTACATTGAAGTAAGAACTACTTCTGAATGGTTGAGGACTGCACACTAAATCCTCTTTAGAGGAAGCTATAGGCCTGTCCAGAAACCTCCCAGAGGATTCAGTCCTTCTGGACCTGCTGTCATCCAAGTGATCATCGTATTTTCTTTTGGTTTTATGGATGCTCTCAGAGGGGGTTTCCGAATCCTGGCGTGAAAGGTAAGATTTGGCTGTTGGGGAAGAACTGAATGATGAGGAGCTTGGGTTTCTAAAATTCTCCAAGTCCCTGGCCAAGTTGTGGAAGTCTGTTGTCGGCTTATGATTCTCCTTTTGAGGTTGATAAACGGAAAATTTGCTGTATTTGGCTGTTGACACCATGACGTTTCGTGGCTCCAGTTCCCTATTGTCCTTGCCCAGCTGCTCTGAGTTAGAATCGAAATTATGGAGTCTCTTGGGGCAGCGAAATCTCACGTGGGCCACGTAGGGAAAATCAAATTGAAATCTCTGGTTACACTCCAAGCAAGTGGACTGGGATGATCCTGTAATCGAAATAAAAAAACAATTAATTGTAATTGTCTTTGAACACATTCTACAAAATGCAATCTTTACAGATAATACTACCTAAAGTGTAATGTTCATACGTCTTATACTGTGCGATGCAACTCAACCGATTTACATGTTACTTGTCGCAGGAACTATCTTGCGATTATACGTGTGAAGAGATTGTAATAACTGTCTTGTGACACCATCTGATAATGATACATTAGTCACGTGGTTGCACATGTCTACTTCTACTTTTTTTCACTGAAGACAATTTTATAACACATCGCCTTACGCTAATAGAAACCATTGTAGTATCACTGTCGGTTTAATATAAGCCGATGAGTTATGTTACACCGTACATTTTCATTGGAGACCTAAACATAATTTTGATGATTATCATTGTAAATATTCATACATCTCAAATTCCAAACACATTGCGTGAGGATTCCTTGTTGATTACAACCTACTTTGATACCAACATTTGCACATTAATATGTTATGATGAAGGTAAGTGTATATATACTGTATAGCATTACATTTTTATGTAAAAAAAAAAATCAAACACCATCTGAAAGAGGGATCACAAGAGAGAGACCGTGGCAGATGTAAGAGGCAGAGAGGGTGATGAGGGAGAGTGATATATGTTGTCCTTTACCTACCAGTAGATTTTCCTTGCGACCTGGTAGGGTTCAGAAGAAGCAGGTCTGTCAGTTCTTTCCCATACCATACTAATAGTTCTTCGTCTTTGGCAATCCTGCGCAGGGATCTGTAAAACAGTTGTCCGTTCTTGATGTAGGCTTCCAGATTTTGTTCTTCTTTGTTTCTGGCAGATTGAACCAGACGGAGCCACATCAGTCCCTCGGATGAGCCGTTTGCAGCTGAAGTATCCACCTGCAGAAAAGCAAGGATAATGAAGTATAAGAGGTTTAAAAGTCCCCTATGAGCTGAGCGCTAGTCTTCGGGGATCCTAATGCACAACAGAGCTGTATTATGGATGTAGACCATGAGAATGAATGAAAAATCGTCTGTCCAACTGAATCACACAGACCTGACATGACAGCCCTCCATATGTTGTATCTGAAATGTGCTTTCACATTAACCAATCTTCCAGATTGTTCCCAGAAGTAACATGTTAGTTGTTTATTTGTACGTCTGGAGATAAATTTGGGAAATCGGTTCTTAAAATAATTCCTCATCAGTACTTCATAAATTAAAGATTTTTTTTTGTCATTATAATCATACGGCTTTCTTTTGAACTGCTTAGTATGCACCGATTTGTTGAGGAGTGGAAGCTATAGCTGTAAATTCTATTTATCTACCTATCTATGTCATATTTATCTATGTATCTACCTATATCTTATTTATCTATCTATGTATCTAATTATCTATCTATCTATCTATCTATCTATCTATCTATCCATCTAGCTATGGTATATCTATCTATCTGCCTATATATCTTTTTATCTCATATCTATCTATCTATCTATCTATCTATCTATCTATCTATCTATCTATCTATCCCATATGTATCTATCTATGTCATATTTATCTATGCATCTACCTATGTTACATCTGTCTATATATCTATTTATCTCATATCTATGTATCTCATATCTATCTATCTATCTCATACCTGTCTATATTGTATCTATCTATCGCATCTATAATTATATATATCTATATCTATACATCTATCTAATATTTTCTTCCCACAAAAAGTAAAAACACCACTTGTCTAGATTTTGGAGAATGTCTGTATATTTTTAGAATAAAATTATTGTGTATTAACTAGTCCTGATGCTTATTAACTCACTCTGCGGAACTTTCCAGTACAAGAATCACAAATGTATACTTGCATTTTATAGATATAAAAAAAGATGTGTAAAATTAGGCTTTAAATAGCTCAGTCATTACCAGAGTTGTCATCGATGATTGTGCAACAGACAGGTAGGCAATAGGCAGGTAGTTTCTTTCAATGCCAAATAACTTACCCGAAATATGTAGGGTACGGTCCTCTTGTCTGTAGATTTCAGGGCGATGAAAGCTATGCTGTCATACAGCGAAGTGTGGCTCAACACACAAGGGCCAAATATTGCATTTTCTGGGATGTCACAGGTGGTGTAGACACTTGTAAATATATCCGTCAAGCATTGCTGAACAGCTTTGGCATCTCCATCCCAAATTGTTTTCTGAACGCCTGTATCTTCCATGACTGACATAGCCTAAAAAAAATTGGACAATATCAGTAGTAGTCTCCTATGTGTCTAGTTTATAATGCATGGATGTACATATCTATAATGTAGTCTCTTCTTCTTTTCTCTATGGCCCACTGTTTAAATACGTTTCGCCTAGTGGTGGATCAATAAACATACAAATACTTTGGCGATCCCTACAGACACCTGGGTGTCAATCAAATGGGAGCGATCGCTTTTGGGCTCATTTTAATATATATACTATAAAGAAAGTGTTACAGAAACTTGGCATCGGGTACCCAGGGAAAGTGCTCTGGTGAGTTGCAGGGCAGTGCTCACAGCAGAGGGTCACACGTTTTTAGAGTCTCTTTATGCAGGATAGTAATTTGGATCCTATTAGGAATCTAGCGCAGTGTGACAGAAAAGCGTGGAGAATGGATTTCAAGTGGACTGTCAATGTCACTGATTTCATGTCATCTAACCTTTAGCTCTAGTCTACAAGAGGGAACGTATGTCTGCTCATTACCATAATCCAGCTCTTTCCCTCGGAGACTTTAATTAAAAGCAGCAAGCAGAGGTAATTATTCTTATTATTTTCTTTTACCTCAACGGTGAACTAATTCATGAACTAAGGTGAATCTTAGCCCCCCTGTCATAATCAAATATGACTTTCCAACAGGTAAGTAGATTAGATAAAGTGTAAATTGTGAAAAAAAAAAAATTCTGTTGAAACACCAACTGAAAATACTTTTACTATTATTTGGATAAGTAGAGTGAATCCCCTCTTAAAATGTAATAATTGTCTATATCTAAACCGGACATATTATTAAACTTAAGCCTTGTTTATAATATTTGACATTGGTTTGCATGCTAAACCCCTGTATTTTAACTTGGTCGCAAAGTAAATGATTTATAAAATTTGGAGTTCCTATTTACGTTTAGGGGCGATAGTACACAATGCTGAATAACTATAAGTCTATTACATTGTCAGTTTGAAAAGTACATCGTTTTTGTATACTATTTATTTTAGAATAGATATGTAAATTAATTCAGTTATTGAATCATGTACAGTGCTTATTTTCAAGATTGCGTGTCTTTTCTTAAAATAATTACACTGAACGTCACTTTATTTAGTGTACACAGAAGCAGCGATACAAATATAGTAGTTGAAGAGTCCCTTTGTGGTCAGTAAACGTCTTTATCTCACTTTCTGCCTCTTCTCTGTTTCAGAACCTCAGCTCCGGACAGCAACATGCACCAGAATCATGCACTCAATGAAATAAATGGAATGGACTAAATTCCATTGAACAAATCTACTGTACATGCCAATGCAATAAATGTATTGTACCTGCTGGGGTTGAAATAATATTTTCCCAAAAAAGAAGGATACTCTACTTGAATTGAAGCTGTCATATCTGATAGCTCCGTTTACTGGCTAAAGAACTGTAGATTGCTTAGATCTCTTAAAACCAGTGTCAGACAGGCCAGCAAATAAACGTTTTTCAATAATTTAGAGTCAGTAATCCCTGTTATTGTTTGCCAGAATACAAGCACGTTACTGGGCGTACAGCTCCTCAGTCCTTTGTATAAATCCTGTCGTATTGTGTATTCTCTACGGTGTAGCTTAGAGGACTGATGAGGGGAAAAGCATGCATTTCACTTACCAGAGATCCTGCTGCTTTATATTCCTAGGGAAAAGAAAAGCAGAAACGCGATAAGCGAGGTGTCCTCTCCCGGTGTCCCCGCTATCTGTACTATTACTGTAGTAGTATTTCCATGTCGAGATAGGAATGTTGGAGCTGCTGCTTTGCCTTGGTGTCGTGGAAAGGTAGATAGAGAAGCAGATGAATGGGTGGGGGTGGGAAAGTGTAAACACGATCAGAAAGACAAAACTAAAAGAAGGGAAAGAAAAAAAGAGGAAGACAAGGAGTTGTGCAGATGGACCCGACGCAGTGACTGACTGGCACACAGACACACACTTTTTGTTTGCTGCACATAATCTGCCCAATGACGCGTGACAGCCCACGTCCCCTCCCTTTAACTCTTTCTAGGCATGCCAATCCTCCTTCCCCGGCTCCTCTATCGCCTCTAGCTAGATATGGCTACCTGGGATGGTGAATAGACTATTATTTCATCGCCCAGTAGTCAGTGTTCTAGTGACTGACTGTACAAACATTTCCAGCAGACACCTACTATCCAAATTGAAAAGTTATCCATGGAATAAAAATGAAGTTGAGTTGAATAGTGCATTAAATATTATTACAGAACAAACACGCTATAGAGTAACTAACAGGAATATCAATTGCAGCTCATAGTGACTGAATGGAATAGGCAAGGGTCTCATTACACTTGTGGATTTGAATCTACGTATTTAAATGTGTACGTTCTGTTTGTAAACACGTACATTTAGGGAGGGGCGTATAATTAGGGTATATTGCTGTGATGAAAATGGGTTCACCATGTAAAGGCTATGAGTTGTATAAACTGCCTGAGCACGTTCGATATGCTAGATTTTGTTAATAGGAAAATGATTCCTTTGTAAACAATAAAATACTATATTGGTATGAATAGATATGCAAATATTTTGGTTATTATGCACCAATGTGTTGATAGATTTACATTCTTTACATTACAACACTACACGTGTGTCCGGTTAGTTTATATGACTTATAATTCAGTTCATACTGTAGTCTCTACACTACTGTTAATATTAGGTTTGATCATTACAATTGAAGAAGTCTCTAAAAGAGAGGTTACCGAGTTTTTGGTTGCTGGACGTGACATGCCTTTGCTTACAGTGGATTGAGGAGGATTTAGGTCACAAGAAGACTGACTTGATGATTATTTTATAGTTTTATCTTGGCTTCACATGAACTCACATCAAGTTTTCTCAAGTGTAATCTTATGTTAATGTATTATCTCCTAGCCCTTTTTCTCTAATGGAACGAGGCCATTAGATCTCAGTGTGTACTTTTCTAATGAAATTATAAGTCATCGTGTGTAGCCATGTTTTGTGTTGCCCCTCAGACTTTAATCGTCTTCTATATCCCATTATACTGCATGGCACCAAACTAGACAGGGCCTCTCCAAGAGAGTCGTAAAAGAGGGAATTCTATAAATTAACTAAGACCTGGGAAACATGATTTGAACATAGCAAAGATTATTGGTGCCACCTTGTCGCCTGCTTTAATATATTTTAAGACAAGTGCATCCTCTTACGTTACTCTTCCTGGAACACATACAGTAATTATTATAAACATAAAAACAATATAACACGGTTCTGCAGTAATCTTCATAGTAGTAGACACAATCATGTTGCTGGAAGTATTGATTAGACTTTAGTCAGTTTGCTGGGCTACCTCTGTTTTGAAAAAAAACTATCGGTCAATTCTATATTGAGTATGCCAAGCTAAAGCAGTTCTGTCTCCTTCTCACCGGCCCAAGTTTTAACAATCTGCTTTCACATTTTAGCGACAGCCAGTTCCACACAAAACTGAAATTAATTAGGCGTTCAATTAAATAAGGATAGTACATCATCGCTATAATTAGGCTCTGGTTTAATATATAATTGTGACGACACAAATATACTATTGTATAATCAAAAAGCAAGTGATGAATAGTTTTCTTATACTAAGATCTCATCATGTGCTTTCTACACCAGAGCGATCACGTATATTACAGGTGAATATCGTCACAACCCCAATTTAAGCTTATCTAGATTATGTTATTTTTTTAAATGTCGTCAAAACTTCTTTATCTACACGATGTACAACATTTATATACAGCAGAGTCACACAGCTTTTTAGTGTAAGAAAGCAAAGTCAGTTTGACCTATATTTGAGGCCAGTGGGAGGTGTTGCCAGACTAACAATTTCAACATCAACCCCACAAATTGTGACTCTGTTGTTTACTGTTAAATGAACAGTGTATAAAACACAATTTATATATAAATTGCAGCATTGAAGTGAGAAACAAGCAGGTTTATATGCTAAGTGGAGGGTTGTGGTGTAAGAGATTATGGCATTGTTGTATATATTATTTGGAAAGTCAGTTTATAATAGTTCACTTGTGGCATATATGCAAGCGATATCCTGACAATAGTTAAGATTTTTTACAATCTGTATATCCTTTTTAACAGTCATGTATTGCATCAAAAGTTTCCTCTCATCGTCAATTAAGTAGTGCTCTTGAGAAGAAAACTTGGATATACTGGGGAAAATTATTTTTAATGTATGACGAAATTCCTATTGCAGATATAACGAGCTTCTGGCAGTTTTACGTATATATATCGTATGTGTTATTAGTAAAAAAAATGTGTCCTTTAAGTTTTGTTTTGTTTTTATTCTAAATAATTAAAGAGTTAAAGAATCAGAACAAAGTGTAGGGATATAGTAAGAGGTGGTTATTATACCATGTGATAGCAAATCAAGTAGTCATTGTACCATACTGTGCATTTTTTTCAAAACTAGCAAGAAAATCAGTAATTGCTTACAGTCGTTTCTACAATATATAATTCCAGGTGTATTGCTGTGCATTGCAGCGATCAATAGGTATCTGACAGAAATAGGAAATCCATTTTATTTTATATAGGTTTAAATTGATATGTTACTTGCTCATTTCACCCATGAAACTGCATGAGCTTTTTCATTTATTGCAACGTACATGACAAGCACGTTGTCATCCCCATCACACAAGATCATCGTTAATTACCTTTGTGTGTTACACGGTTGTGTCATTTCATAGGAACGTGTTTAGGATGAGATGTTGTGTGCATTCAATTTCTGAGGATCCTCTTTGAGAATATACATTTCTGTGACAAAACGATGGAAATATTGAGCAGACAGGGGAATACCTTGATACGTCTTAAAATATTAGGATTGCTTTGAGGTTCTAGTTAAGGTTGAGGTTAAGGTTCTGTCGCTATTTAGTAAATTTACTTAATTGTTCCTCGTTTACTTATGATTCCGTTACGTTGCAGCTATGCTCTATAGCAGATAAAGGAAAACTGTAGCTTTCCAGTTGCTGAAGAACTATAAGTATCAGCAAGGATGGAAAGTCGGTGCTGGGCTAGTTCTAAAGCAGTGGGAGAACCACGTGTTGCTGCCTAGGGCTATTATAGAGCAACCCTACCTTATATCACTGTGTAATAATCAACAATTGCCAGCGCAGCCTGGTGTTGTGTGCACTATAATGAGCTGCAGTAATAGCTCAATATTCCTTCTCTTTTTTGTCACGTTGTCTAGATTCAAAACCCAGTTGTAATCATTGAAATATAAGCAGTTAATTGAGGCACTAGTGGGAATAGGGCTCATTAATGATTGCTGAGTTTGAGCTCTTGTTACAAGTAGTGGGGGATCTGATCATTTAGTATTACTATGAAGATCACAGTTCCCCCACTGTTAAGCTGACAGATAAATGACTAAGATGAAATCACTGATGTGTCCTGTAAGAGAACAAAACACGTTGTGCGCTACGTTTGCAGACTAAAACGCCTTACAGTTCTCGACCATTCGGTGCATTTCAAGAGCATTCTTCATTGTGTAGTTTTCCTGGGCACAAGTATATGCAAATATGGCTAATTGGCACACACTCTTTTGTAAAAAGAATTAGTGGAGGGAACACATGCCATCAGTACATCCGCTGAGAAACATTCGTTGCACAAACATGTCAAGCTTTCAAACCAGTCCTAGCTGAATACACACACAAAGAAATAAATAAGAGGCTAATGACCTTTGCCACGTCCACTTAACCCGTTTACTGTCAGAGAGGCATGAGTAACGCTACTGCCTACAGCAACGCAACGGGTTAAGCCTTCCTCAAGTGATTTCAAATAGCTCCTAGGCAACTGATGGTGTTGTGTACTTTACTATTATGCTATAAGACTTTCTATTGGACGGTGGAGACTGTGAAATTACTTGGGACACATACAGTATTTGTAACCAATAGGAAGGAGGGGTAGGGGAGAGAATGAGATAGAAAGTGAAAGATTGGAAAAGGTTGATAAGAGTTAATAAGGGGTATTAGAGATATAGGGGGTCATAGAGAGTTGGATTCAAAGTAAGGCTCACCGCCTGTAATGCGCTTTTTACTTATGCGCATGTGCATAACATACTAGTTACAGGTGCAGTCATATGAAGTCCCCCCTTGCACTTACAGCTGCTTTCAGCCCCACACAATTTAATAGCCAGAACAGGGGAAGGAGGTCGCATATATATCTATCTATCTATCTATCTATATATATATATATATATATATATATATATATATATATATATATATAATGAGACTCAGGTGCATATGCATCTATCAAGAGATGGGAAATTTGCGGGTGCTGGATCACTGGTGTAAGTTTGAAAGTGGTAACAATGATGATTGGCTAAGATGCATCTAGCTCAACATTCCTGTGTAAAATGCCTTTTTTTCAGTTGCAATTTATGTCTGCATTTCGGACAGAATTTGAATGCCACTCTACATGAGTCCCATACAGTGGGAAGGTGCAAAGAACCATTGGGGTTAAGAATACAACAAGGAAAGAGGGAGACAAACAGTAAGAGAGTGATTCATTTTTATGCAATGAAGTTGGAAAACATCAGTCAATACCAGTCAGCAGCTGCAAACGTGGGATTGTTGCTCTGATTGCGAGCAAAGCACTGCAAAACAGTAAGGGCCTGATGTAGACTCCCATAATTTACACAGCATTCCAAGTAGCATGGATCTTTAGATCCGTGCAACTCAGAAAACTATGCAAATGGCACAAAAACACATTAGAGTGGCCCTGTAAAGCAGATTGCTGAATAAATAATTGTGCTTCTCCCATCAAACAGCACTAGTGTTGCTTATGTTGATTGGGAGAAGTTGCACACTTTTCTTAAAATGCAATTATTTTTTTACTTCTTTTATTAACACAAGTCTGTTGCACCAGTTGAAAGCACCCGCAAAAGATATGTCTCCTAGAGCCATATCTGCGGCTGCTTTCAACTCAGCATAGCATGTAAGAGTGAATGTCATGAAGAGTGATCAGATGAATTGCAATTAATTTCAAAGTCCCTCTCTACCATGACAATGAACTTTGACCCAAAAACAACATTTCCACTGCATTTCAGCCCTGTCACAAAAGGACCAGCTGACATCAGGTCAGTGATTCTCTCGTTAACACAGGTAAAATTGTTTATGAGGACAAGGCTGGAGATCACCCTGTCATGCTGATTGAGTTAGAATAACAGACTGGAAGCTTTAAAAGCAGGGTGGTTCTTGAAATTGTTCTTCCTCTGTTATCCATGGTTACTTGAAAGGAAACACGTGCAGTCATCATTGCTTTGCACAAAAAGGGCTTCACAGGCAAGGATATTGATGCTAGTAAGATTGCATCTAAATCAACCATTTATTAGATCATCAAGAACTTCAAGAAGTGAGGCTCAATCGTTGTGAAGAAGGCTTTAGGGCGCCCAAGAACATCCAGCAAATGCCAGGACATCTCCTAAAGTTGATTCAGCTGCGGGATCGGGGCACCACCAGTGCAGAGCTTGCTCAAGAATGGCAGGAGGCAGGTGTGAGTGCATCTGCATGCACAGTCGGGCGATGACTTTTGGAAGATGGCCTGGTGTCAAGAAGGCCAACAAAGAATCCACTTCTCTCCAGGAAAAACATCAGGATCAGACTGATATTCTGCAAAAGGTACAGGGATTGGACTGCTGAGGACTGGGGTAAAGTAATTTCCTCTGATGAATCCCCTTTCAGATTGTTTGAGGCATCTAGAAAAACGCTTGTCCAGAGAAGGAAAGGTGAGCGCTACCATCAGTTCTGTGTCATGTCAACAGTAAAGCATTCTGAGACCATTTATGTGTGGGGTTGCTTCTCAGCCAAGGGAGTGGGCTCACTCACAATTTTGCCTAAGAACACAGCCATGAATAAAGAATGGTACCAAAACATCCTCCAAGAGCAATTTCTCCCAACCATCAAAAAACAGTTTGGTGACTAACAATGCCCCCCCCCCTCCCCCTTAGCAGGGGCTTCCTGCCAGTGGCTGCCTGTGACTATGTGCAGGTCCATTTGGGAGAGGCAGGCAGTCAGAGAGTCCTGCCCGACTGCTCTGATTGTGTTTTAAACACAATCAAAGCGGCTGGGCAGCATACTCTCCCTGCCTGTCTCTCCCGAATGGACCTGCACACCTGCACATAGTGTGCAGCCACAGGCAGCCTTAGCTGTCAAAAAGGGGGCGGTGACTAAATAACTCCCTATCCTAAATAGCCCCATGTAAAATAATATTTTAGATCCGCCCCTGGGTAGAGGTGGTGGTGGTGGTGGGGGTGGAATTCTTGTTCTATCAAGATTCAATTATCATCTGTCTTACTGGGATTTTGCTTTGCCTTCCTCTGGATCAAATGATTTTGATCCAGAGGACCTTTTTTCAATGTCACCAAGTATGTAACAAACCTGGAGGATCTGTGATTGTTACACACAGATTTTGAGAAAATGTAATGCATAGAAAATTTCACCTACAATAAATCATCCCCACATATATAATTATTAATGAGAAAAATTGAGTGACAGAGAAACAGAACACAAGAGAGAGAGAGGAATTGAGAGCAGGAGAAGGATATACTAAAAGTCTACTTTAGTTCCTAGCTTGGTGGATCTGTGTTTGCTTCCATCACCTAATAAGGTTATGAGAAATATAAAAAATAGATAATATTTTATATGCTCCCTTAACCTGATGGGATGTAGGAAGGATAGACAGTTCCAGCAATCGTTCCCAGGAACAGGGGGATCTAGAGGAAGAACAAGAAAGGGACATTGGAAAAATATAGAGAGGGATGGGAGAGAAAGACAGACAGAGACATAGATATTTACTTTTTAAATAACTACACTATTGTGTTAATTATACAATTTCATCAAAATGTGCCTGTGCAGTCTAAAATCAAATTTGGAATTACAAGGGACTCATGTAGACAGAGCCTGATTAAGTGTTCCGGCCACCCTAGGTTAATATGCTCATAGCGGTGGGTGTGGGGTAAATCAACTTTTAAGTACAGTCCTGTTTACAACATGGGAATTTCCCACAGCCCTGAGCTTTAGCTGTGGGAAATAAGAGCAAACTGAGACGTATCCTTGGCTACTGCGCATGCGCAGTAGTCAAAAGCGTCTTTTCCGTTTCTGGGTTGAACTTGCGTCCGACTCTTCATTGGGCCCCATGAGGGCAAACACAGTCATGGCAAAAAAATAATTTGGCAGAGAAAATAATCTTGGATATATGTAAACAGATTCATAAATCAAAATTACAGGTCACATTTTAAGCACCTTGATAAAAGATCTGAGTGAACATAGCTGCTTCTCTGCAGATATGCAGAAGGTGGAAATATAGTAAAAAGCCTTTATCAGCAAATAAGCACTATTTTGCTTAGTAACTCAACCAAATTAGTGACACTCATCAACCATTTTACTTTTATTACATGAAGCGAAGGGGCAAATTGCTTGATCAGTTCAGTTATATATTTTTAATGTATACTTTATAGCTTCCTATTATTCTCCCAAAAGAACAAAGACATTAAGGTCTTTACAGACTTTTAAGTTATTAAAACAGTGCTTACTCTGTCTCCTTCCACTAATCTTGGCTGACGAGACTGCCTTGTTTCTCAAATTTAAAAAGAAATAAAAATAAAAAATATTAAATTGTCGGGCGCGACTGCGGGCGTGGGGGTGGGGGGTCGGAAGCTGGGGTGGTGGGGGATTGGGCGCAACCGCGGGGGTGCTGGATGTACAGGGAAGCCATCTAAAACCTTGGCGGTCATTGAGCAGCAACAGGCAGCTAATCGCTAGGCTGCCTGTTGCTGTATGGTTCCCACACCCCTGTGCGGCAGACAGGAATTAAGACTTCACTTCCTGTCTGCCTGATGTGAGGAGCGATGCCAGCCAGAGCAGCTGAAGGTAAGCAAGTGAGTGGTGGGGTGCCTATACAAATCGATACTATACTAAGGGGGGATTGCCTATACTAAGGAGGGGCTGCCCTAACTAATCTATACTAAGGAGAGGCTACCTATACAAATCTATACTATAATAAGGGGGTCCGCCTATACTATACTAAAGGGGGGCTGCCTACACTATACTATAGGAAGGGGGGCTGCCTATATACTATACTATAGGAAGGGGGGTACTGCCTATATACTATACTATAAAAATGGGGTACTGCCAATATACTATACTATAGGAAGGTGGGGGGACTGCCTATACTAAACTATAGGATGGTGGGGGGGGGCTACCTATACTAAACTATCGGGAGTGTGAAGGACAGGGGGGGGGCTATAATTTGTGAAGGAAAGGGGGGTATGTTGCTATAATGTGTGATATGAGAGAACAGAGGGGTGTTGTCTTAATAACACATCGGTGGGAGGTAGGCTATTCATTTAATGGTGGCATTTCGGTGGGGACTGATTATTTAATGTGTGCTATTTTATTTGTGGGGTAATGGTGAGGCAATTTAATTTATTTGTGGGCTATTTCATTAAATATTGGGGCCTATTATATTAAGATGGGGTGGTGAGACCTTTATTTTAAAGCTGGTGTGATATGGGGCTATTAATTGAATGTGGGGCTGAGTTTGGGAGGAGAGTTATTTACTAAATGTGAATATAAATTATTTAATGCCGGGGATGGTTGTGGGAAATGGTAATATTAAACATAAATGCTATTAATTTTTTGCTGGGGTTGATTGGAGGGAAGTAGGTGTACTTATTAAATGTGTATACTATTAATTTATTGTCAGGGCTGGTTGGAGGAAAATAGATCTATTTATCAGATGTGAATACTATTATTTTAATGTTGGGGTTGGAGGGAGGCCTAATTATTAAATGTGGGTGCTATTGATTTAATGCTGGTTGGCGTTTTCTAAACTTCATGTACCCATTATTTTTTCCAAATAGGGCCTCCAGCATTCCAGGATCTAGACAAGCAGCAACTGATCTAAAGAAACCAGCAGCCACAGATGGTGAAAGTGACAAGAACAGCTAGGAAAGACAAGGACAGTCTACTAACTGTCCTGAATCTGATGGGGCAGTCCCGAATTTAGGTGACTGTCTCGCTTAGTCAGGTTTTGGTCAGACAGCAAGGACAGTTGAGAGACATGTCCCACTTCACAGTGTACTGCTCGTGAAAGCAGAGCTGCGTGTATCTAACAGTAGTGCACAGAGTTTTGCCTGTGTATGTGTCTAAAATGTATCTAAAATGATAACCCCCCTGTCTTAAGTATCCTCCCTCCCCCCCCCCCCCAAGAGCCTTATTCCAGCTCTGGTGATTCTTGCATTGATTCCATTGTCTTCTTCTAGCTTGCACTGGTCCCATTCCCAGATCACTATGTTGAACATGTGGCCAG
Organism: Mixophyes fleayi; assembly: GCF_038048845.1. NCBI lineage: Eukaryota > Metazoa > Chordata > Amphibia > Anura > Limnodynastidae > Mixophyes > Mixophyes fleayi. Next base: position 176,722,369 of record NC_134402.1, read on the forward strand.
CCCCCATTGCACTGACAATATCATTAATCCTGTCTCGTTTGTACTTATCACCAGCAACTCTCGGAATAGCTCTCCCCCTTTACTTATGCTCTGCATAAGAAGTTGGTCGAAATTTCTGTAGTGTGTACCCAGCTTTAAACTAAGGTTAGCTTGGATGTCATCAGAGAATCCAGGGAAAGTTTGGACTCTCCTTATCTTTCTGCATTGGCAAACAAATAGCAGAGGCCCAGCTCCATCTACTATTTTGTATTGGACCTTCCTTAATGTGTGGTCTGTAGGGTCATTGTGTCTTTTTTCCCCCACAATAGAGGCTAAAGCTGGGAGCAAATAATCCACATCTGGTAACCCCGTATAGGTACGCAATGCCAACTTATCCTCCTTGATGAGTGTTGCTCTAAAGGCCAGCTGTGCAAATTTTTGGACCTATGAATTGCTTTTTAGGGTACAGTGTGTGGAGTATGATTTTGTTGCTTGGTTTTTCCCTGCTAATGCCACCCTGGCCAATTATATCTCACTAAATTCCCGTGCTATTTTATTTCTCTTCTTTAACTTTTTCTTTGATAGCTGTGGACTCCTTGAACAGGAAGATGACTTGGCTCAGAAACTGGAGAATTAGTAGCTCTAAATTCCCTGACAGGAATATTATTTTTCTTTCATAAATAAATTCCTCAGGTGAAGAAGAGGAAGAGGAAGTTATGCCCTTTGATGGGCTCTCTTCCCTTTTGTACTGTCAGCAATGGAGGACATTCATGGAAGCGCACACACCGCACCGGTTCTGGCAGAAGAAGTAAAAATACTTTCACTTTCCTTTGCCTCAACATATTCGGGAAGCTTAATGTCTAACCCACATGCATTTGCTAGGTGGCAAGCCTCCCAACAAACAAAATAGAGGGGCAAGATATAACGACTGCAGTTGAGGACAAACATTAAATAAACATAACTTGTTTTACATACAATTGGATCAGAAAATTTGATTGAGTAATACCAGGATTTCCTCTAATGAAACCACCTTGCATGGTGGGTGGAAAAACGCACTAAGGCATGGCATGACATGATGACAGATTACTGTATTTGATCCTATGCTGACCTACGATTGCTACCAGGAGTGTAGATCATATGACGCCTTTCAAATAATGGTGTGCCTGAACAATATGGACCCACAAGTTGGAATCTGCTGACGTAAACTAGACAGCTGCGAATTGACAACAGAATGTGACTAAGATTAATTTCTGTATCTGGAGGACTTCGCCAGCAAAGTGGAGCTCAATTCAGGAACTTGTGTCTGAGCAAAATTGGAATATTTATACAAATACTAAGGGGCCTATTTATGAACCTCCAAAGAGGTTTAAATCCCCAGTAAACTGCAGTTTTCAGGGGTAAGCGCATTATTAAGTAATAAGGCTACGAGGTGTCTATGGGGACAGTGATTAGCCCTATTTATCAAGCTCCAAAATTTGGAGATGCTTTAACTGTTCTATCCTATGATGAGAAGAGTATTGGAGGAGAAGGATCTTCGGATCCTTGCCTGGCAGACTTCGTGCTCCTGACAGGTTTCATGCTCCTCCCCATCACAAATTGTCCTGGGGTGTAACAATCCGTAAGTAAAGTGATCACGATTGCAATCATTTTACTGTAGATTATTTGCCGGGACAGACAGCTATGAGAACCACAGTCCCAGCTACTCAATTTACTTAATTAATTAATTTCTTATCATTGCAATTAGAAATGATAATTAACATGAGCAATATGCGATGGGTCATAAATAGACTCCTTACTCACTAATCTATGCTTGCAACAGTGAATTACTAACAAAGTGACAATAAACGCATTAGCAACATGCATACATAATAGCAGTGGCCACTTTACGGGATTTTGCAGTGGATTTCCTCAAGTTTATGGCTATACAAAAGACTTTGGAAGCATCTAAATAAGAATATGGGATGCTAGTTTGGCTCCTAATATTTGGAACTTGGATAATTTCTGTAATGCTTGTCTTTGAGCAGCTTTGGAAGTATTAGAGCTCATTGACCTCATTTAGAATCGGATGCAAAGTCCGTGTAAGAAGTGTACAAGTGGGAGTGTGCCGCAGCTTGGTAGGGTACTACCAGTTGCAAGCAAACCCCAGTTGCATCCCACTCATAATACCCTATCAAGCTGGGAGCAGTTCCTGCAGCTAGCTAATTCTTGTGCCACCTAATTCCTGCCGCACAGCTTTAGCCCTGTTTTGACGTGTGTTGTGTCTGCGCCTCACTGCGACTAGGATGCATTTACAGGGTCACGCCTTCACAATTCCGCGTTCCTACCATTCTCTCATAGTGAGTCGCAAGCTGTCGCAAGTGTTAATTGCGTCCAAAATGCAGGTGGATTTGTTGCTTTCTGCACATGCGTGGTAGTGTTTTTTGGTTAGATGCGCCTAAATCGGACTTTGCGTCCGACTCTAAATTAGGTCCTATATGTATAATGTGTTTCGAGTAAAGATGTGGTGCTATTGCATGAATTAGTAAAGTAAAGATGTACTGCTGATGGTTACTATATTTTTTAATATATATTTTTTATATATGTTTAAATAAATTGCACAAATGACATTGTTTATATACGTCTTGCCATTTGTTTAATTATGTGTAAGGTGTTAGAGATCCAGTACCCTAATTTTAAGAGCTCAAGATTTACAATGTTGATCAATGACACTCCAAGGCACTATCTATGCTTAAATAGTTCTATAACTAATGAATTGAATGCCTAATGCTATTTTTTTTCTCTAATTCCAGGAATGTCCATAGTTGTGGTTAATTAGTATTTGTTTAATAAGTGGAGTTATTTTAGCTATGAGGTCTTCACCACTCTTCAAGTATCATTGAAACTAGAGATGGGCGGGTCCGGTTCCCGTAGAACCGAACCCACCCGAACTTTGGGTATCCGAGTACCGAGCTGAGTAGCTCGGTACTCTCCCGCTCACTCCGAATCCAAATCGAGGCCGAACGTCATCTCGTGGCTCGGTTCTCGCGATACTTCAATATTATAAATACCCGCCTCCACAGCAATCCATCGCCATTTGACAGAGGGAGAGAGCAGGGTGTAGTCACAGGCTGATTAGAGCAGGGACAGAGAATACAATATTCTTATTCCAATTGCTGTAACAAAAATCGCTAGAGAAGAGAGGAGGATAGAGGTTTATTTTATTTTTGTAATATTTGGCACTCCCCAGTGCTTTTGGGGTGTCCCCCATAATTGTGCATAAATATTTCTGGCTGTCAAAAGTCATATCTGTCAGCAGTATCTACCAAATAATTTTTAGCACTCCTCAGTGCTTTTGGGGTGTCCCCCATAATTGTGCATAAATATTTCTGGCTGTCAAAAGTCATATTTGTCAGCAGTATCTTACCAAATAATTTTTACCACTACAAGTGCTTTGCGCTCAGAATGGATTCAAAGCAGTCCACATATGATCAGAATGAGCAATCAGGTTCTGTCACCAGTCCTGATGTTAGTGTTCCCATCTGGGCAAGGCGATGTCAAACTACACAGTGTTTCGAAATCAGTCCAAAAAACAAAAACCCCAAAAAAATTTACTCTGTTGAAGGGAAAAAGAAGTGTTACTGAGCAAAAGCTAAGTGCCGATAAAAAAAAAATTGCCAACATGCCATTCTACACACGCAGTGGCAAAGAGAGAATGAGGCCTTCACCTTTGCCTATTAGTGGCAGATCCCAAAAAGTTACCGAGCCTACAATTGGTGCACAACTACTGTTACGCGTCAAAGCGGAGCTGCAAGATAACAGTAAGGCATTAGAGGATAATGTTTGCTCTGATTTACAAATGACACCAATCCCTATGGAGAGTCCATCCAACAGTGGGATGTCTAATCGTGAGCATTCTGTTAGTGTACCCATAAAGAAGGGCCCTTTCAGCAGTTCTGCTGATGTGTACCTGAACAGCCCGAGTGTAGCCGCTGATACACAAATTGAAGATGCCACTTTGGAAATAGAAGAGGATGAGGGGGAGATTTGTGGAGGTGACGAGGGCGCTAATGAGGATGTTGATGATTATGATGCAGCCAGATACCAAATTACCTTTCTCAATTTCTATTTATATTCTAGATTATATAACGGCTGAATAGTTTTCTATTTTACTTCTACTGGAGAGGGGATCTGATGCAGACAGATACCAAACTGCCTTTGTCCATTTCTTTGTATATTCGAATTTCTAGTTCCACAGTCAGTGCAGGCTGCTTTTTTTCTATTCAACTGCAAGTGGAGGGCGGGGGGGGGGCATAGATAGCCAACAAACTGCCGTGGTCCATTTAATTTTACTTTCTAGTTCCACAGTCTGTGCAGGCTGCTTTTTTTAATATTCAACTACAAGTGTAGGGTGTAATATACACCCAAAGACGATGGCTACATTGCCAATAATCAAAGATTGAGGAGGTAGACAACCAGGTTTGTCTGTATAATTTACAGACAAGTGTTCGAATTAAGGACAGCCTACCAGGGATTAAACTGTTTTTTTCATAATTTATTAACTTTAGAATTACCTCACTTATCTAAGAAACTGGTGGAGCACTAAATTAGGTTATTTTAGACCAAAAAAATTTTATTTTTTTCAAAAATAGCAAAACAAAATCAAACAAAACCAAAACCAAAACACGCAAGGGCGGTTTTTCAAAACCAAAACCAAAACACGAAGGTAATCCAGATCCAAAACCGAATCCAAAACCAAAACACGGGGGTCAGGTACCATCTCTAATTGAAACAAATCATATTTCAAGATTTATTTAATGGTACTTAGGCAAATTAACCTGATTGTCATAATGTCATCACTTCAGTGTTCACTAGGTTATCTTGTGTATTAAATGGAATAACACATAACCTGAACAAACACATCCCCTACTGAAAATGCTTGCAGATACAGCGGCGCACGGAGGATTGAGGGGGGGGGGGTTTCCCCCCACCGACCCAAAAAAAAAAAAAAAACCCGAGAGAGAGCTGCTGCAGCAACTCCGTTTTGCCAGCGCTGTCCTATACAGCAGCCGCGGCGCAGTCTAAGAAGCGTCTGCGGCGGTGCTGTATATAATACAGCACCGCCGTGGACGCTTCTTTGACAGCGCCGCGGCTGCTGTATAGGACAGTGGCCACTTAGTTAGCGCAGGGGGGGGGGGTTTCTAGAGACTCAGAAACCCCCCTGCGTGCGCCACTGAGATATTATAACCCACCTCAGAGATACCTGACCTGTATAAATAAGCCTTGGCCTACTGCCTTTTGCCTTTACATGGCCATGGAATTCCCCAGTAACATATAATATCCTTATAATCTGCAGTAGGTGATACATTATCCCATATATTTAATGCATCTATGATAGATAGAAACAACTGTCATTGATGTTGTTAGTAATTCAGTGCACAACTAAAATATGTGTACTATAAAGTAAAATTCCTTCCATTTTATGTTCCCTTTCATCCATAAAAATTTAGCAGTTTTGCAAGATAGGTCCTGGACCTGAAGCCTTTCTCTTTAAGGGAGTCGCAGGCAAGGGATGTCAGCAGCTGCAATTGGTGAAGCGCTTCAATATTGTATTGTCCCAGATAAAGTGTTTAATCAAGAACCGATTTGGATGCAACATATGGAAGTGCGTGTAATTCATAATGACCTTAGCACATTGTCATTGAGCGTATCAGTAATCTCTACATCAACTACATTAGTGGTAATGAACAAATCTGAGTTTCTCATTAGGAACAGTTTTGTTCATTTTCAAAGGCTTCATGTCAAAGTAATGGTCCAACATGAGTTGTGGGAACCCCCATTTTAATGTAGGCTTTATTAAGTTGTAATAAGCATTATCTTATCTTAGATGACAAAACTCAGTAACAAAGTTACATTTCTAAAGCACACATACACAAAACTGTTATATTTGAAAAACCTACCAAAAGGTTAACATGTTCTAAAATGAACTGCTTAGGGCAAACTGTGTGAGGGTTGGCCGGTGTAGTGTTTATTTAAAACTCATCCTCTATTCAGTGTTGTTTCTGTGGGCTATAATACATGATTATGGGCACTGGCTAACTAAAACTCTGTAATACAATAAGACGCGAAGTGATCACAATAGTGCTGATAAATTGGGTTTATCTACTAAGTAATATAGCTTCAAGCAAAAAAATCAGTGACGGGGAATGCACTCATGAAAACTACACACGGTGATTGTCATAGACTAATTGACATTTATGATCATTTGAAATCAATATTATGTCTACAGTACATTACATAATTAACAAATACATTAACCTTACAATATTCACAAACATGCATAATAAGACATTTAATGCTATTTTCCCTAATATTAATGGGTATTATAATATTAATGGGTATCATGAGGAATTCCCATCTATATAGTGGGGTTGACTGAAAGTCGTGTCCCTTTGTCTGAAGTTTTCTGCAAATACATTGAGAATACCCAAAGAAGAAATTGCTAGAAAATTATAATATGCATTGAATCACTACTTAAAAGGGGAGATTTATTTTCTCCAGTCATAAATCTCTTCCCCTTGTTCCTCTGCCCAATGAAGCGTGATGAAGTCCTATTCCAGAAAGTATTCAGCATGAGAACGACAAAGCTCACCCAATCAGTAGCCATCTGCTTCCACCACATACACTGCCCAAATAGGAAGACTGAAGACTGCATGGAAAAAAGGTCACCGCTGTTAGGACTTCAGAACAAATGGGAGATCACTGAATAGCATTGGGATCCTTTAGTACCCCCTGTATATGTGTATCTATAGAGGCAAAGAGAAAGGCTGCTTTATGTCTTTGCAACAATTGCAAAACAAAACGAGAGAATGGGGATTCTAAAAAGGGCAACATAGCACATATCATGACACAGAAGAAAGCGATTTCAAGAGAAGTGAAACTAACTTTAATTGGATTTAAATTGCAATAATCTAAATGTAATAATAAGTACTCAATCTATAACTCAGTAGTGCAATAATCGAGTTAAAATGTGTAAACTGTGTAGCTGGACAGATTTATCTATTTAAAACGTGTGTATTTATCTATCTATACTTAAAATACACGGTTACAGATCTGAAGACAAAATATTGGGGTTGGTTAAGTTTGTTAGGCTGTATATTAAGCGTTTCACAATGGTCAGTGAATAAAGCTGCAAGCAGATTCTGTCCATCCTATTGATGGGTTATTGTCTCGGAAACCATGAATGTAAAACTAGCTCATAATTGCCAAAATCTGCCTAAAATGTCGTTTGGGTTTGCTAGACCAATTTATTATTTCCACCCTGCATTGTTTTTATGCTCCCCTATTATTAGACAAGAAGGGCATTTGATGGTTGGGAGGGGGACAGAAGGCGTATGTTGCCAAGCACTAGTGTGCTGCTGAAACAACGAATTTATTGATTAGTGACTATAAATGAGGAGGGGGTGTATTAAAGACCTGTGCTGGCAAAGGCCATTCCAGAGTCACTGCTAGCTGTCACCTTTGCAGTGGACTCACAGACTTTGCGCTAAACAATGCATCGGTGCCAAAATTAGGTCACTTCACTTATAAGCATTTGAAACCCTTCACTGGATTAATAGATCTCCTGTAAACAAGCAAACACTTCCCCTTGGTTAATTTTTACTTGAATGTCTTACATATTTAACAAGCACACTTACCAGGGTCATGTGTCTCTGTGTCCGTGGTCCCCCCTCCTCCCGAGTGTCTTGCAATAATCCTAAAGTGATACTGTATATATTGAGTGGAAAATGAACCTAGTAGGTCAGGAATGATATTTGCTGTGAGTAGGGATTAATAGAAGCATTGTGTAATGCAGCTTTCCCGAATTACTATAAGGATTAAGAGGTAGATATGGCAAAGGGACATATTTTGTTCTATGTTTATTTTGATTAATGGTCATGTGAGGATTTAGGGGAGAGTGGGTTCTTCAAAATAATATTTCACACTTCCCCACATATGAAAAAAATTAACTTAAACGCTAAGACATGACGATATTTACTAAAGTAATTGTGAACTTGGGGTTTACTTAATTTTAACCAATTATGTAATGCACCTATCATGTTGTTATTGCAGAATATTAAAATAATACCACTTAGCATTGACTGTCACCTGACAAGACCAGCAGAGGCGCTGTTGTCAGTTAAAGCTTGACCGTGCAGGCAGCAACCGAAGTGGAAAAGGAAATGTTTTCTCATCTGTTGGCTCATAATGGGTTATAGGATGCTCGTCTTATTCTGTTATCTGATAGTTAATGAACATGTCAAATACTATGGAATTCTGGATATGTGTAGCAATAAGAGTGAATATCATTATTCAATAAAAACATATAAGGGGCAGAGTCACCAGGTAGTAGCATGGTAGTAATAGAGGGCCAAATGAATTCTTACATTTATTTTTCAGGCTGTACATAAATACATATATATTAAGCCATAGATAACATAAACGTAATTACACAGGAAATGCATGAAATCTCGTTACTGTCCTCTGTTATTGAATGAAGCCATAATAATTGAATTATGCTTATTTGTGTACTAGAAAAGAGAAAATCTAATGCTAATGAAGATATATCATATTGAGCCTGCAATTTTAAATAATATAAGATTATACTGGCCATGTACTGCTCTGTAAATATGACTTAAGTATAATTATTATGTATTGCTGTAAAGTTGCTCAGTGCAGTACTACAGTGTACATATTTACCAACACATACCAAGAATAAGTAGTTTAGTACACTTTTGGTGTAATTGCCCCATTTTGGATTCTTTTATTTCCTTAATGTGCTTTGTTTTGTTTCTGATAAATTAACTCCATTGTTAAGCTGCACTTCTTTCTAACCTGACTGTCTGCGTGTACTCCTTCCCCATTCATAGAGATTTGGCATCAATTACTCCGTACACTCGTCCCACAATGAGCCTATTCTGTTTCTACGGAGCGGATGGCAGATGAATACGTCAGAATGGAATTCAGGCTCAGACGCAATTACAAGCACTTTATGGCATATGGAACTGGCAAACAGCACGGGGAAAGGGGGAGATACAACTGTTGAGGAGAGTAAACAATGTAATAACACTGGTATTAAATGCTAATCACATACATTTATCTTCTCTGCCTTCTTAATGAAATAGTAAAATAATTGCATACACCTCTTATAAATTCCAAACTGTATTCATTGCAGTATAACACCTCTTCCACACGTACACACATATATACAATTAATATTTATATAAAGTGCAATATATATTACTATGTATAAAAATATTTTTTTTCTTCTGATATATATTTTTTCTGACACACACACACACACACACACACACACACACACACACACACACACACACACACACACACACACACACACACACACTAATATGGGTATCTCTATCACTACCATTATTAGTACTATTTATATTATTATCTCAGTGTTACATAATGTTAAACTATTATTAGTATTATTTTCTCAGTGTCAACTCTAGTGCTCCTCGGAGCACTAGGATTCCAATTCTTTGTACAAAGCACTCTGGACTACATACATTCATCAAATCGATCAGGCAATGGAGGACAATACTATAAAACGCACCAAGACAAATTGCTTTTCCTCTTTCCGCCACTTGGGGAATAATGAGCTATGCATACTCAAGGGAAACAGTTTATGTGCTAAATGATTCATGTATTAACCAGTGGTGCACTGAAAGGCTATATATAAACAATAATAAGAACTCATGTTGGGCATTCTCATTGTAGTTACTTTCACCAGTAATACAATTGAGCTGTCACAAGCTATTGCTAAAATGAACATTCACATCATCATTTATTAAACTTAATTTTATTTATATTGGATTATGACATTGGAATAAAAATATACAACTGTTATAAAGCATCATGCCTTTTTTGCTTTACCCAAATGCTTTTTTA